>NW_027207577.1:0-220320 GCF_963455315.2 Globicephala melas | reverse complement strand
ACTCAGCAGTGAAATCTATGACATCAGGCCCGTAGCAGCACAATGAGTGGATTCAGGTACGATGATTCTAACTGAAATAAGTCACACAGAAAAAGAAACATCATAAGATATCAGTAATACACGGAATGTAAACTTGGCTACACAGGAACTGAATTACAGAACAGAACAGGGTCTCAAATTTAGAAAACCAACTTATGCTTGTTTAAGGGTAAAGGTGAGTTGGGGTGCTGCATAAAACCAGAGATTGAAATGAGCACAGATAAAGTTCCTTAAGCCAAATATGGAATAGACAAGAGCTACTCCTTGCTCAACGAAATGGACTCAACACCGCATATTAAACGCCTAAGAATGTACCTGACTCTTAAGTATCTTAAAACCTATGGATTGCTATGTCTCCGAAAGAGAATCAAGCATGTGTACAGGGACATAAACGCAGCAGTGATAGGATTGGAGAGGTTCGGTGAGCAAATGAAGACCCTTTGAAGTCATATTGCATGGTACCCATTCCACGGGTTTCAACTACCCAGGTTTAAGGTATTCTTCCTTCAGCTAAAACATGCATGTGGAACCTAGAGTATGATCAACCATGTGATCGGGAGACGTGTTCAAATATGTCTCAGTTTTCGTACCCTGGTACTCGGGTGCAACATTCCAGATGCTTTACTAACACTCTCCCGACTTGGAGAGTCAGTCCCTTTAACCTCCTGTTTGGCCCAGTTTGCAATTTCTGCGGAAGATGAACAGGAATAGCGAGAACCAATGAGAGACTAGCTGGAGGTGTCTGGACGGGCAAATTTAACTCTCATTTCCCACCAGGAAGAGGAAATAACCAAAGGCTCAGCGTGCCGTGCCGGAACAAGATTAGGGCCTGAAGCCATCCTGCGGTGTTGAGGCCAGGTCACATGAAAGCGAGTTGAAGAAAGGAGCTCAGGGGCACTGTAATTCACAAACCTGCAGAGTTATAAATGACAGCTATCGTCCAAAAATATACTGAAGTAAGGCTGCCAAGAGGACTTGAAAGCGGGGCAGAATTGCAGGAAACCGATTTCAGGAGGTAGACTGGAATTGCATTGAAAGCATAGGAAAAGAGGCAGAACGTCCACAATGATGCACTTGGCCGAAAAGGGCGTACGCGTTTTTTCCTGAATATATTCAGGAAGAAACGCATACGCCCTTTTTGGCCAACCAAGCAAACTTGCAAAGGAAATCTGCACTACAATGAAGTCTCACTTCCCCCCGGTCAAAAGGGCCATCTGAAAAAAGTGTAAAATGCACAAAGGCAGGACAGGCCATGGAGAACTGGGAGCCTTGTTATGATGATGGGCGGGATGTAAATTGCCAACAGACACTCGGGAGAAGTGTATGGTGTTTCCTGAAACATCTAAAAAACAAAGCAACAGAGCCTAGGGCACTTCCACTTATGGTCCTATAGCTTAGGGAAATTAAAATCAAAAAGATACAGCCACCCCAATGTTTGGGACGCCTCTGTTTACAAGAACCTCGTTTACCGTACAAGTTCAATATCACAGAAAGTGAAAAATGGATAAAGAACTTGTGGTACTTACGTACAATGCAGTATCACTCAGCAGTGAAATCTATGTCATCAGGCCCGTAGCAGCACAATGAGTGGATTCAGGTACGATGATTCTAACTGAAATAAGTCACACAGAAAAAGAAACATCATAAGATATCAGTAATACACGGAATGTAAACTTGGCTACACAGGAACTGAATTACAGAACAGAACAGGGTCTCAAATTTAGAAAACCAACTTATGCTTGTTTAAGGGTAAAGGTGAGTTGGGGTGCTGCAAAAAACCAGAGATTGAAATGAGCACAGATAAAGTTCCTTAAGCCAAATATGGAATAGACAAGAGCTACTCCTTGCTCAACGAAATGGACTCAACACCGCATATTAAACGCCTAAGAATGTACCTGACTCTTAAGTATCTTAAAACCTATGGATTGCTATGTCTCTGAAAGAGAATCAAGCATGTGTACAGGGACATAAACGCAGCAGTGATAGGATTGGAGAGGTTCGGTGAGCAAATGAAGACCCTTTGAAGTCATATTGCATGGTACCCATTCCACGGGTCTCAACTCTCCAGGTTTAAGGTATTCTTCCTTCAGCTAAAACATGCATGTGGAACCCAGAGTATGATCAATCGTGTGAACGGGAGACGTGTTCAAATATGTCTCAGTTTTCCTCCCCTGGTACTCGGTTGCAACATTCCAGACGCTTTACTAACACTCTCCCCACTTGGAGAGTCAGCGCCTTTAACCTCCTGTTTGGCCCAGTTTGCAATTTCTGCGGAAGATGAACAGGAATAGCGAGAACCAATGAGAGACTAGCTGGAGGTGTCTGGACGGGCAAATTTAACTCTCATTTCCCAACAGGAAGAGGAAATAACCAAAGGCTCAGCGTGCCGTGCCGGAACCAGAATAGGGCCTGAAGCCATCCTGCGGTGTTGCGGCCAGCTCACAAGAAAGCAAGTTGAAGAAAGGAGCTCAGGGGCACTGTAATTCACAAACCTGCAGAGTTATAAATGACAGCTATCGTCCAAAAATATACTGAAGTAAGGCTGCCAAGAGGACTCGAAAGTGGGGCAGAATTGCAGGAAACCGATTTCAGGAGGTAGACTGGAATTGCATTGAAAGCATAGGAAAAGAGGCAGAACGTCCACAATGATGCACTTGGCCAAAAAGGGCGTATGCGTTTTTTCCTGAATATATTCAGGAAAAAACGCATACGCCCTTTTTGGCCAACCAAGCAAACTTGCAAAGGAAATCTGCACTACAATGAAGTCTCACTTCCCCCCGGTCAAAAGGGCCATCTGAAAAAAGTGTAAAATCCAGAAAGGCAGGACAGGCCATGGAGAACTGGGAGCCTTGTTATGCTGATGGGCGGGATGTAAATTGCCAACAGACACTCGGGAGAAGTGTATGGTGTTTCCTGAAACATCTAAGAAACAAAGCAACAGAGCCTAGGGCACTTCCACTTATGGTCCTATAGCTTAGGGAAATTAAAATCAAAAAGACACAGCCACCCCAAAGTTTGGGACGCCTCTGTTTACAAGAACCTCGTTTACCGTACAAGTTCAATATCACAGAAAGTGAAAAATGGATAAAGAAGTTGTGGTACTTACGTACAATGCAGTATCACTCAGCAATGAAATCTATGTCATCAGGCCCGTAGCAGCATAATGAGTGGATTCAGGTACGATGATTCTAACTGAAATAAGTCACACAGAAAAAGAAACATCATAAGATATCACTAATACACGGAATGTAAACTTGGCTACACAGGAACTGAATTCCAAAGCAGAACAGGGTCTCAAATTTAGAAAACCAACTTATGCTTGCTTAAGGGGAAAGGTGAGTTGGGGTGCTGCATAAAACCAGAGATTGAAATGAGCACAGATAAAGTTCCTTAAGCCAAATATGGAATAGACAAGAGCTACTCCTTGCTCAACGAAATGGACTCAACACCCCATATTAAACGCCTAAGAATGTACCTGACTAGTAAGTATCTTAAAACCTATGGATTGCTATGTCTCCAAAAGAGAATCAAGCGTGTGTACAGGGGCATAAACGCAGCAGTGATAGGATTGGAGAGGTTCGGTGAGCAAATGAAGACCCTTTGAAGTCATATTGCATGGTACCCTTTCCACTGGTCTCAACTCTCCAGGTTTAAGGTATTCTTCCTTCAGCTAAAACATGCATGTGGAACCCAGAGTATGATCAACCATGTGATCGGGAGACGTGTTCAAATATGTCTCAGTTTTCCTCCCCTGGTACTCGGGTGCAACATTCCAGACGGTTTACTCACACCCTCCCCACTTGGAGAGTCAGCGCCTTTAACCTCCTGTTTGGCCCAGTTTGCAATTTCTGCAGAAGATGAACAGGAATAGGGAGAACCAATGAGAGACTAGCTGGAGGTGTCTGGACGGGCAAATTTAACTCTCATTTCCCACCAGGAAGAGGAACTAACCAAAGGCTCAGCGTGCCGTGCCGGAACCAGATTAGGGCCTGAAGCCATCCTGCGGTGTTGTGGCCAGCTCAAAAGAAAGCGAGTTGAAGAAAGGAGCTCAGGGGCACTGTAATTCACAAACCTGCAGAGTTATAAATGACAGCTATCGTCCAAAAATATACTGAAGTAAGGCTGCCAAGAGGACTTGAAAGCGGGGCAGAATTGCAGGAAACCGATTTCAGGAGGTAGACTGGAATTGCATTGAAAGCATAGGAAAAGAGGCAGAACGTCCACAATGATGCACTTGTCCAAAAAGGGCGTATGCGTTTTTTCCTGAATATATTCAGGAAAAAACGCATACGCCCTTTTTGGCCAACCAAGCAAGTTTGCAAAGGAAATCTGCACTACAATGAAGTCTCACTTCCCCCCGCTCAAAAGGGCCATCTGAAAAAAGTGTAAAATCCAGAAAGGCAGGACAGGCCATGGAGAACTGGGAGCCTTGTTATGCTGATGGGTGGGATGTAAACTGCCAACAGACACTCGGGAGAAGTGTATGGTGTTTCCTGAAACATCTAAAAAACAAAGCAACAGAGCCTAGGGCACTTCCACTTATGGTCCTATAGCTTAGGGAAATTAAAACAAAAAAGACACAGCCAACCCAAAGTTTGGGAAGCCTCTGTTTACAAGAACCTCGTTTACCGTACAAGTTCAATATCACAGAAAGTGAAAAATGGATAAAGAACTTGTGGTACTTACGTACAATGCAGTATCACTCAGCAATGAAATCTATGTCATCAGGCCCATAGCAGCATAATGAGTGGATTCAGGTACGATGATTCTAACTGAAAATAGTCACACAGAAAAAGAAACATCATAAGATATCACTAATACACGGAATGTAAACTTGTCTACACAGGAACTGAATTCCAAAACAGAACAGGGTCTCAAATTTAGAAAACCAACTTATGCTTGCTTAAGGGGAAAGGTGAGTTGGGGTGCTGCATAAAACCAGAGATTGAAATGAGCACAGATAAAGTTCCTTAAGCCAAATATGGAATAGGCAAGAGCTACTCCTTGCTCAATGAAATGGACTCAACATCCCATATTAAACGCCTAAGAATGTACCTGACTAGTAAGCATCTTAAAACCTATGGATTGCTATGTCTCCAAAAGAGAATCAAGCGTGTGTACAGGGGCATAAACGCAGCAGTGATAGGATTGGAGAGGTTCGGTGAGCAAATGAAGACCCTTTGAAGTCATATTGCATGGTACCCATTCCACGGGTTTCAGCTACCCAGGTTTAAGGTATTCTTCCTTCAGCTAAAACATGCATGTGGAACCCAGAGTATGATCAACCATGTGATCGGGAGACGTGTTCAAATATGTCTCAGTTTTCCTCCCCTGGTACTCGGGTGCAACATTCCAGATGCTTTACTAACACTCTCCCCACTTGGAGAGTCAGCGCCTTTAACCTCCTGTTTGGCCCAGTTTGCAATTACTGCGGAAGATGAACAGGAATAGGGAGAACCAATGAGAGACTAGCTGGAGGTGTCTGGACGGGCAAATTTAACTCTCATTTCCCAACAGGAAGAGGAAATAACCAAAGGCTCAGCGTGCCGTGCCGGAATGAGATTAGGGCCTGAAGCCATCCTGCGGTGTTGCGGCCAGCTCAAAAGAAAGCGAGTTGAAGAAAGGAGCTCAGGGGCACTGTAATTCACAAACCTGCAGAGTTATAAATGACAGCTATCGTCCAAAAATATACTGAAGTAAGGCTGCCAAGAGGACTTGAAAGCGGGGCAGAATTGCAGGAAACCGATTTCAGGAGGTAGACTGGAATTGCATTGAAAGCATAGGAAAAGAGGCAGAACGTCCACAATGATGCACTTGGCCAAAAAGGGCGTATGCGTTTTTTCCTGAATATATTCAGGAAGAAACGCATACGCCCTTTTTGGCCAACCAAGCAAACTTGCAAAGGAAATCTGCACTACAATGAAGTCTCACTTCCCCCCAGTCAAAAGGGCCATCTGAAAAAAGTGTAAAATCCAGAAAGGCAGGACAGGCCATGGAGAACTGGGAGCCTTGTTATGCTGATGGGTGGGATGTAAATTGCCAACAGACACTCGGGAGAAGTGTATGGTGTTTCCTGAAACATCTAAGAAACAAAGCAACAGAGCCTAGGGCACTTCCACTTATGGTCCTATAGCTTAGGGAAATTAAAATCAAAAAGACACAGCCACCCCAAAGTTTGGGACGCCTCTGTTTACAAGAACCTCGTTTACCGTACAAGTTCAACATCGCAGAAAGTGAAAAATGGATAAAGAAGTTGTGGTATTTACTTACAAAGCAATATCACTCAGCAATGAAATCTATGTCATCAGGCCCTTAGCAGCACAATGAGTGGATTCAGGTATGATGATTCTAACTGAAATAAGTCACACAGAAAAAGAAACATCATAAGATATCAGTAATACACGGAATGGAAACTTGGCTACACAGGAACTGAATTACAGAACAGAACAGGGTCTCAAATTTAGAAAACCAACTTATGCTTGCTTAAGGGGAAAGGTGAGTTGGGGTGCTGCATAAAACCAGAGATTGAAATGAGCACAGATAAAGTTCCTTAAGCCAAATATGGAATAGACAAGAGCTACTCCTTGCTCAACAAAATGGACTCAACACCCCATATTAAATGCCTAAGAATGTACCTGAATAGTAAGTATCTTAAAACCTATGGATTGCTATGTCTCCAAATGAGAATCAAGCGTGTGTACAGGGGCATAAACGCAGCAGTGATAGGATTGGAGAGGTTCGGTGAGCAAATGAAGACCCTTTGAAGTCATATTTCATGGTACCCATTCCACGGGTTTCAACTACCAAGGTTTAAGGTATTCTTCCTTCAGCTAAAACATGCATGTGAAACCCAGAGTATGTTCAACAGTGTGAACGGGAGACGTGTTCAAATATGTCTCAGTTTTCCTCCCCTGGTACTCGGGTGCAACATTCCAGACGCTTTACTAACACTCTCCCCACTTGGAGAGTCATCGCCTTTAACCTCCTGTTTGGCCCAGTTTGCAATTTCTGCGGAAGATGAACAGGAATAGGGAGAACCAATGAGAGACTAGCTGGAGGTGTCTGGACGGGCAAATTTAACTCTCATTTCCCACCAGGAAGAGGAACTAACCAAAGGCTCAGCGTGCCATGCCGGAACCAGATTAGGGCCTGAAGCCATCCTGCGGTGTTGCGGCCAGCTCAAAGGAAAACGAGTTGAAGAAAGGAGCTCAGGGGCACTGTAATTCACAAACCTGCAGAGTTATAAATGACAGCTATCGTCCAAAAATATACTGAAGTAAGGCTGCCAAGAGGACTTGAAAGTGGGGCAGAATTGCAGGAAACCGATTTCAGGAGGTAGACTGGAATTGCATTGAAAGCATAGGAAAAGAGGCAGAACGTCCACAATGATGCACTTGGCCAAAAAGGGCGTATGCGTTTTTTCCTGAATATATTCAGGAAAAAACACATACGCCCTTTTTGGCCAACCAAGCAAGCTTGCAAAGGAAATCTGCACTACAATGAAGTCTCACTTCCCCCCAGTCAAAAGGGCCATCTGAAAAAAGTGTAAAATCCAGAAAGGCAGGACAGGCCATGGAGAACTGGGAGCCTTGTTATGCTGATGGGCGGGATGTAAATTGCCAACAGACACTCGGGAGAAGTGTATGGTGTTTCCTGAAACATCTAAAAAATAAAGCAACAGAGCCTAGGGCACTTCCACTTATGGCCTTATAGCTTAGGGAAATTAAAATCAAAAAGACACAGCCACCCCAAAGTTTGGGACGCCTCTGTTTACAAGAACCTCGTTTACCGTACAAGTTCAACATCGCAGAAATTGAAAAATGGATAAAGAAGTTGTGGTATTTACTTACAAAGCAATATCACTCAGCAATGAAATCTATGTCATCAGGCCCGTAGCAGCATAATGAGTGGATCAGGTACGATGATTCTAACTGAAATAAGTCACACAGAAAAAGAAACATCATAAGATATCACTAATACACGGAATGTAAACTTGGCTACACAGGAACTGAATTACAGAACAGAACAGGGTCTCAAATTTAGAACACCAACTTATGCTTGCTTAAGGGGAAAGGTGAGTTGGGGTGCTGCATAAAACCAGAGATTGAAATGAGCACAGATAAAGTTCCTTAAGCCAAATATGGAATAGACAAGAGCTACTCCTTGCTCAACAAAATGGACTCAACACCCCATATTAAATGCCTAAGAATGTACCTGACTAGTAAGTATCTTAAAACCTATGGATTGCTATGTCTCCAAATGAGAATCAAGCGTGTGTACAGGGGCATAAACGCAGCAGTGATAGGATTGGAGAGGTTCGGTGAGCAAATGAAGACCCTTTGAAGTCATATTTCATGGTACCCATTCCACGGGTTTCAACTACCAAGGTTTAAGGTATTCTTCCTTCAGCTAAAACATGCATGTGAAACCCAGAGTATGTTCAACAGTGTGAACGGGAGACGTGTTCAAATATGTCTCAGTTTTCCTCCCCTGGTACTCGGGTGCAACATTCCAGACGCTTTACTAACACTCTCCCCACTTGGAGAGTCATTGCCTTTAACCTCCTGTTTGGCCCAGTTTGCAATTTCTGCGGAAGATGAACAGGAATAGGGAGAACCAATGAGAGACTAGCTGGAGGTGTCTGGACGGGCAAATTTAACTCTCATTTCCCACCAGGAAGAGGAACTAACCAAAGGCTCAGCGTGCCATGCCGGAACCAGATTAGGGCCTGAAGCCATCCTGCGGTGTTGCGGCCAGCTCAAAGGAAAACGAGTTGAAGAAAGGAGCTCAGGGGCACTGTAATTCACAAACCTGCAGAGTTATAAATGACAGCTATCGTCCAAAAATATACTGAAGTAAGGCTGCCAAGAGGACTTGAAAGTGGGGCAGAATTGCAGGAAACCGATTTCAGGAGGTAGACTGGAATTGCATTGAAAGCATAGGAAAAGAGGCAGAACGTCCACAATGATGCACTTGGCCAAAAAGGGCGTATGCGTTTTTTCCTGAATATATTCAGGAAAAAACACATACGCCCTTTTTGGCCAACCAAGCAAGCTTGCAAAGGAAATCTGCACTACAATGAAGTCTCACTTCCCCCCGGTCAAAAGGGCCATCTGAAAAAAGTGTAAAATCCAGAAAGGCAGGACAGGCCATGGAGAACTGGGAGCCTTGTTATGCTGATGGGCGGGATGTAAATTGCCAACAGACACTCGGGAGAAGTGTATGGTGTTTCCTGAAACATCTAAAAAATAAAGCAACAGAGCCTAGGGCACTTCCACTTATGGCCTTATAGCTTAGGGAAATTAAAATCAAAAAGACACAGCCACCCCAAAGTTTGGGACGCCTCTGCTTACAAGAACCTCGTTTACCGTACAAGTTCAACATCGCAGAAAGTGAAAAATGGATAAAGAAGTTGTGGTATTTACTTACAAAGCAATATCACTCAGCAATGAAATCTATGTCATCAGGCCCGTAGCAGCACAATGAGTGGATTCAGGTATGATGATTCTAACTGAAATAAGTCACACAGAAAAAGAAACATCATAAGATATCAGTAATACACGGAATGTAAACTTGGCTACACAGGAACTGAATTACAGAACAGAACAGGGTCTCAAATTTAGAAAACCAACTTATGCTTGCTTAAGGGGAAAGGTGAGTTGGGGTGCTGCATAAAACCAGAGATTGAAATGAGCACAGATAAAGTTCCTTAAGCCAAATATGGAATAGACAAGAGCTACTCCTTGCTCAACAAAATGGACTCAACACCCCATATTAAATGCCTAAGAATGTACCTGACTAGTAAGTATCTTAAAACCTATGGATTGCTATGTCTCCAAATGAGAATCAAGCGTGTGTACAGGGGCATAAACGCAGCAGTGATAGGATTGGAGAGGTTCGGTGAGCAAATGAAGACCCTTTGAAGTCATATTTCATGGTACCCATTCCACGGGTTTCAACTACCAAGGTTTAAGGTATTCTTCCTTCAGCTAAAACATGCATGTGAAACCCAGAGTATGTTCAACAGTGTGAACGGGAGACGTGTTCAAATATGTCTCAGTTTTCCTCCCCTGGTACTCGGGTGCAACATTCCAGACGCTTTACTAACACTCTCCCCACTTGGAGAGTCATCGCCTTTAACCTCCTGTTTGGCCCAGTTTGCAATTTCTGCGGAAGATGAACAGGAATAGGGAGAACCAATGAGAGACTAGCTGGAGGTGTCTGGACGGGCAAATTTAACTCTCATTTCCCACCAGGAAGAGGAACTAACCAAAGGCTCAGCGTGCCATGCCGGAACCAGATTAGGGCCTGAAGCCATCCTGCGGTGTTGCGGCCAGCTCAAAGGAAAACGAGTTGAAGAAAGGAGCTCAGGGGCACTGTAATTCACAAACCTGCAGAGTTATAAATGACAGCTATCGTCCAAAAATATACTGAAGTAAGGCTGCCAAGAGGACTTGAAAGTGGGGCAGAATTGCAGGAAACCGATTTCAGGAGGTAGACTGGAATTGCATTGAAAGCATAGGAAAAGAGGCAGAACGTCCACAATGATGCACTTGGCCAAAAAGGGCGTATGCGTTTTTTCCTGAATATATTCAGGAAAAAACACATACGCCCTTTTTGGCCAACCAAGCAAGCTTGCAAAGGAAATCTGCACTACAATGAAGTCTCACTTCCCCCCGGTCAAAAGGGCCATCTGAAAAAAGTGTAAAATCCAGAAAGGCAGGACAGGCCATGGAGAACTGGGAGCCTTGTTATGCTGATGGGCGGGATGTAAATTGCCAACAGACACTCGGGAGAAGTGTATGGTGTTTCCTGAAACATCTAAAAAATAAAGCAACAGAGCCTAGGGCACTTCCACTTATGGCCTTATAGCTTAGGGAAATTAAAATCAAAAAGACACAGCCACCCCAAAGTTTGGGACGCCTCTGTTTACAAGAACCTCGTTTACCGTACAAGTTCAACATCGCAGAAATTGAAAAATGGATAAAGAAGTTGTGGTATTTACTTACAAAGCAATATCACTCAGCAATGAAATCTATGTCATCAGGCCCGTAGCAGCATAATGAGTGGATCAGGTACGATGATTCTAACTGAAATAAGTCACACAGAAAAAGAAACATCATAAGATATCACTAATACACGGAATGTAAACTTGGCTACACAGGAACTGAATTACAGAACAGAACAGGGTCTCAAATTTAGAAAACCAACTTATGCTTGCTTAAGGGGAAAGGTGAGTTGGGGTGCTGCATAAAACCAGAGATTGAAATGAGCACAGATAAAGTTCCTTAAGCCAAATATGGAATAGACAAGAGCTACTCCTTGCTCAACAAAATGGACTCAACACCCCATATTAAATGCCTAAGAATGTACCTGACTAGTAAGTATCTTAAAACCTATGGATTGCTATGTCTCCAAATGAGAATCAAGCGTGTGTACAGGGGCATAAACGCAGCAGTGATAGGATTGGAGAGGTTCGGTGAGCAAATGAAGACCCTTTGAAGTCATATTTCATGGTACCCATTCCACGGGTTTCAACTACCAAGGTTTAAGGTATTCTTCCTTCAGCTAAAACATGCATGTGAAACCCAGAGTATGTTCAACAGTGTGAACGGGAGACGTGTTCAAATATGTCTCAGTTTTCCTCCCCTGGTACTCGGGTGCAACATTCCAGACGCTTTACTAACACTCTCCCCACTTGGAGAGTCATCGCCTTTAACCTCCTGTTTGGCCCAGTTTGCAATTTCTGCGGAAGATGAACAGGAATAGGGAGAACCAATGAGAGACTAGCTGGAGGTGTCTGGACGGGCAAATTTAACTCTCATTTCCCACCAGGAAGAGGAACTAACCAAAGGCTCAGCGTGCCATGCCGGAACCAGATTAGGGCCTGAAGCCATCCTGCGGTGTTGCGGCCAGCTCAAAGGAAAACGAGTTGAAGAAAGGAGCTCAGGGGCACTGTAATTCACAAACCTGCAGAGTTATAAATGACAGCTATCGTCCAAAAATATACTGAAGTAAGGCTGCCAAGAGGACTTGAAAGTGGGGCAGAATTGCAGGAAACCGATTTCAGGAGGTAGACTGGAATTGCATTGAAAGCATAGGAAAAGAGGCAGAACGTCCACAATGATGCACTTGGCCAAAAAGGGCGTATGCGTTTTTTCCTGAATATATTCAGGAAAAAACACATACGCCCTTTTTGGCCAACCAAGCAAGCTTGCAAAGGAAATCTGCACTACAATGAAGTCTCACTTCCCCCCGGTCAAAAGGGCCATCTGAAAAAAGTGTAAAATCCAGAAAGGCAGGACAGGCCATGGAGAACTGGGAGCCTTGTTATGCTGATGGGCGGGATGTAAATTGCCAACAGACACTCGGGAGAAGTGTATGGTGTTTCCTGAAACATCTAAAAAATAAAGCAACAGAGCCTAGGGCACTTCCACTTATGGCCTTATAGCTTAGGGAAATTAAAATCAAAAAGACACAGCCACCCCAAAGTTTGGGACGCCTCTGCTTACAAGAACCTCGTTTACCGTACAAGTTCAACATCGCAGAAAGTGAAAAATGGATAAAGAAGTTGTGGTATTTACTTACAAAGCAATATCACTCAGCAATGAAATCTATGTCATCAGGCCCGTAGCAGCATAATGAGTGGATCAGGTACGATGATTCTAAGTGAAATAAGTCACACAGAAAAAGAAACATCATAAGATATCAGTAATACACGGAATGTAAACTTGGCTACACAGGAACTGAATTACAGAACAGAACAGGGTCTCAAATTTAGAAAACCAACTTATGCTTGCTTAAGGCGAAAGGTGAGTTGGGGTGCTGCATAAAACCAGAGATTGAAATGAGCACAGATAAAGTTCCTTAAGCCAAATATGGAATAGACAAGAGCTACTCCTTGCTCAACGAAATGGACTCAACACCCCATATTAAATGCCTAAGAATGTACCTGACTAGTAAGTATCTTAAACCCTATGGATTGCTATGTCTCCAAAAGAGAATCAAGCATGTGTACAGGGGCATAAACGCAGCAGTGATAGGATTAGAGAGGTTCGGTGAGCAAATGAAGATCCTTTGAAGTCTTATTGCATGGTACCCATTCCACGGGTTTCAACTCTCCAGGTTTAAGGTATTCTTCCTTCAGCTAAAACATGCATGTGAAACCCAGAGTATGATCAACAGTGTGAACGGGAGACGTGTTCAAATATCTCTCAGTTTTCCTCCCCTGGTACTCGGGTGCAACATTCCAGACGCTTTACTAACACTCTCCCCACTTGGAGAGTCAGCGCCTTTAACCTCCTGTTTGACCCAGTTTGCAATTTCTGCGGAAGATGAACAGGAATAGGGAGAACCAATGAGAGACTAGCTGGAGGTGTCTGGATGGGCAAATTTAACTCTCATTTCCCACCAGGAAGAGGAACTAACCAAAGGCTCAGCGTGCCGTGCCGGAATGAGATTAGGGCCTGAAGCCATCCTGCGGTGTTGCGGCCAGCTCAAAAGAAAACGAGTTGAAGAAAGGAGATCAGGGGCACTGTAATTCACAAACCTGCAGAGTTATAAATGACAGCTATCGTCCAAAAATATACTGAAGTAAGGCTGCCAAGAGGACTTGAAAGCGGGGCAGAATTGCAGGAAACCGATTTCAGGAGGTAGACTGGAATTGCATTGAAAGCATAGGAAAAGAGGCAGAACGTACACAATGATGCACTTGGCCAAAAAGGGCGTATGCGTTTTTTCCTGAATATATTCAGGAAAAAACGCATACGCCCTTTTTGGCCAACCAAGCAAGCTTGCAAAGGAAATCTGCACTACAATGAAGTCTCACTTCCCCCCCACCCGGTCAAAAGGGCCATCTGAAAAAAGTGTAAAATCCAGAAAGGCAGGACAGGCCATGGAGAACTGGGAGCCTTGTTATGCTGATGGGCGGGATGTAAATTGCCAACAGACACTCGGGAGAAGTGTATGGTGTTTCCTGAAACATCTAAAAAACAAAGCAACAGAGCCTTGGGCACTTCCACTTATGGTCCTATAGCTTAGGGAAATTAAAATCAAAAAGACACAGCCACCCCAAAGTTTGGGACGCCTCTGTTTACAAGAACCTCGTTTACAGTACAAGTTCAACATCGCAGAAAGTGAAAAATGGATAAAGAAGTCGTGGTATTTACTTACAAAGCAATATCACTCAGCAATGAAATCTATGTCATCAGGCCCGTAGCAGCATAATGAGTGGATTCAGGTACGATGATTCTAACTGAAATAAGTCACACAGAAAAAGAAACATCATAAGATATCACTAATACACGGAATGTAAACTGGGCTACACAGGAACTGAATTACAGAACAGAACAGGGTCTCAAATTTAGAAAACCAACTTATGCTTGCTTAAGGGGAAAGGTGAGTTGGGGTGCTGCATAAAACCAGAGATTGAAATGAGCACAGATAAAGTTCCTTAAGCCAAATATGGAATAGACAAGAGCTACTCCTTGCTCAACAAAATGGACTCAACACCCCATATTAAACGCCTAAGAATGTACCTGACTAGTAAGTATCTTAAAACCTATGGATTGCTATGTCTCCAAAAGAGAATCAAGCATGTGTACAGGGGCATAAACGCAGCAGTGATAGGATTGGAGAGGTTCGGTGAGCAAATGAAGACCCTTTGAAGTCATATTGCATGGTACCCATTACACGGGTCTCAACTCTCCAGGTTTAAGGTATTCTTCCTTCAGCTAAAACATGCATGTGGAACCCAGAGTATGATCAACCGTGTGAACGGGAGATGTGTTCAAATATGTCTCAGTTTTCCTCCCCTGGTACTCGGGTGCAACATTCCAGACGCTTTACTAACACTCTCCCCACTTGGAGAGTCAGCGCCTTTAACCTCCTGTTTGGCCCAGTTTGCAATTTCTGCGGAAGATGAACAGGAATAGGGAGAACCAATGAGAGACTAGCTGGAGGTGTCTGGACGGGCAAATTTAACTCTCATTTCCCACCAGGAAAAGGAACTAACCAAAGGCTCAGCATGCCGTGCCGGAACCAGATTAGGGCCTGAAGCCATCCTGCGGTGTTGCGGCCAGCTCAAAAGAAAGCGAGTTGAAGAAAGGAGCTCAGGGGCACTGTAATTCACAAACCTGCAGAGTTATAAATGACAGCTATCGTCCAAAAATATACTGAAGTAAGGCTGCCAAGAGGACTTGAAAGCGGGGCAGAATTGCAGGAAACCGATTTCAGGAGGTAGACTGGAATTGCATTGAAAGCATAGGAAAAGAGGCAGAACGTCCACAATGATGCACTTGGCCAAAAAGGGCGTATGCGTTTTTTCCTGAATATATTCAGGAAAAAACGCATACGCCCTTTTTGGCCAACCAAGCAAGCTTGCAAAGGAAATCTGCACTACAATGAAGTCTCACTTCCCCCCGGTCAATAGGGCCATCTGAAAAAAGTGTAAAATCCAGAAAGGCAGGACAGGCCATGGAGAACTGGGAGCCTTGTTATGCTGATGGGCGGGATGTAAATTGCCAACAGCCACTCGGGAGAAGTGTATGGTGTTTCCTGAAACACCCAGAAAACAAAGCAACAGAGCCTAGGGCACTTCCACTTATGGTCCTATAGCTTAGGGAAATTAAAATCAAAAAGACACAGCCACCCCAAAGTTTGGGACGCCTCTGTTTACAAGAACCTCGTTTACCGTACAAGTTCAATATCACAGAAAGTGAAAAATGGATAAAGAACTTGTGGTACTTATGTACAATGCAGTATCACTCAGCAATGAAATCTATGTCATCAGGCCCGTAGCAGCATAATGAGTGGATTCAGGTACGATGATTCTAACTGAAATAAGTCACACAGAAAAAGAAACATCATAAGATATCAGTAATACACGGAATGTAAACTTGGCTACACAGGAACTGAATTCCAAAACACAACAGGGTCTCAAATTTAGAAAACCAACTTATGCTTGCTTAAGGGGAAAGGTGAGTTGGGGTGCTGCATAAAACCAGAGATTGAAATGAGCACAGATAAAGTTCCTTAAGCCAAAAATGGAATAGAAAAGAGCTACTCCTTGCTCAACGAAATGGACTCAACACCCCATATTAAACGCCTAAGAATGTACCTGACTAGTAAGTATCTTAAAACCTATGGATTGCTATGTCTCCGAAAGAGAATCAAGCATGTGTACAGGGGCATAAACGCAGCAGTGATAGGATTGGAGAGGTTCGGTGAGCAAATGAAGACCCTTTGAAGTCATATTGCATGGTACCCATTACACGGGTCTCAACTCTCCAGGTTTAAGGTATTCTTCCTTCAGCTAAAACATGCATGTGGAACCCAGACTATGATCAACCGTGTGAACGGGAGATGTGTTCAAATATGTCTCAGTTTTCCTCCCCTGGTACTCGGGTGCAACATTCCAGACGCTTTATTAACACTCTCCCCACTTGGAGAGTCAGCGCCTTTAACCTCCTGTTTGGCCCAGTTTGCAATTTCTGCGGAAGATGAACAGGAATAGGGAGAACCAATGAGAGACTAGCTGGAGGTGTCTGGACGGGCAAATTTAACTCTCATTTCCCAACAGGAAGAGGAAATAACCAAAGGCTCAGCGTGCCGTGCCGGAATGAGATTAGGGCCTGAAGCCATCCTGCGGTGTTGCGGCCAGCTCAAAAGAAAGCGAGTTGAAGAAAGGAGCTCAGGGGCACTGTAATTCACAAACCTGCAGAGTTATAAATGACAGCTATCGTCCAAAAATATACTGAAGTAAGGCTGCCAAGAGGACTTGAAAGCGGGGCAGAATTGCAGGAAACCGATTTCAGGAGGTAGACTGGAATTGCATTGAAAGCATAGGAAAAGAGGCAGAACGTCCACAATGATGCACTTGGCCAAAAAGGGCGTATGCGTTTTTTCCTGAATATATTCAGGAAGAAACGCATACGCCCTTTTTGGCCAACCAAGCAAACTTGCAAAGGAAATCTGCACTACAATGAAGTCTCACTTCCCCCCAGTCAAAAGGGCCATCTGAAAAAAGTGTAAAATCCAGAAAGGCAGGACAGGCCATGGAGAACTGGGAGCCTTGTTATGCTGATGGGTGGGATGTAAATTGCCAACAGACACTCGGGAGAAGTGTATGGTGTTTCCTGAAACATCTAAGAAACAAAGCAACAGAGCCTAGGGCACTTCCACTTATGGTCCTATAGCTTAGGGAAATTAAAATCAAAAAGACACAGCCACCCCAAAGTTTGGGACGCCTCTGTTTACAAGAACCTCGTTTACCGTACAAGTTCAACATCGCAGAAAGTGAAAAATGGATAAAGAAGTTGTGGTATTTACTTACAAAGCAATATCACTCAGCAATGAAATCTATGTCATCAGGCCCTTAGCAGCACAATGAGTGGATTCAGGTATGATGATTCTAACTGAAATAAGTCACACAGAAAAAGAAACATCATAAGATATCAGTAATACACGGAATGTAAACTTGGCTACACAGGAACTGAATTACAGAACAGAACAGGGTCTCAAATTTAGAAAACCAACTTATGCTTGCTTAAGGGGAAAGGTGAGTTGGGGTGCTGCATAAAACCAGAGATTGAAATGAGCACAGATAAAGTTCCTTAAGCCAAATATGGAATAGACAAGAGCTACTCCTTGCTCAACAAAATGGACTCAACACCCCATATTAAATGCCTAAGAATGTACCTGACTAGTAAGTATCTTAAAACCTATGGATTGCTATGTCTCCAAATGAGAATCAAGCGTGTGTACAGGGGCATAAACGCAGCAGTGATAGGATTGGAGAGGTTCGGTGAGCAAATGAAGACCCTTTGAAGTCATATTTCATGGTACCCATTCCACGGGTTTCAACTACCAAGGTTTAAGGTATTCTTCCTTCAGCTAAAACATGCATGTGAAACCCAGAGTATGTTCAACAGTGTGAACGGGAGACGTGTTCAAATATGTCTCAGTTTTCCTCCCCTGGTACTCGGGTGCAACATTCCAGACGCTTTACTAACACTCTCCCCACTTGGAGAGTCAGCGCCTTTAACCTCCTGTTTGGCCCAGTTTGCAATTTCTGCGGAAGATGAACAGGAATAGGGAGAACCAATGAGAGACTAGCTGGAGGTGTCTGGACGGGCAAATTTAACTCTCATTTCCCACCAGGAAGAGGAACTAACCAAAGGCTCAGCGTGCCATGCCGGAACCAGATTAGGGCCTGAAGCCATCCTGCGGTGTTGCGGCCAGCTCAAAGGAAAACGAGTTGAAGAAAGGAGCTCAGGGGCACTGTAATTCACAAACCTGCAGAGTTATAAATGACAGCTATCGTCCAAAAATATACTGAAGTAAGGCTGCCAAGAGGACTTGAAAGTGGGGCAGAATTGCAGGAAACCGATTTCAGGAGGTAGACTGGAATTGCATTGAAAGCATAGGAAAAGAGGCAGAACGTCCACAATGATGCACTTGGCCAAAAAGGGCGTATGCGTTTTTTCCTGAATATATTCAGGAAAAAACACATACGCCCTTTTTGGCCAACCAAGCAAGCTTGCAAAGGAAATCTGCACTACAATGAAGTCTCACTTCCCCCCGGTCAAAAGGGCCATCTGAAAAAAGTGTAAAATCCAGAAAGGCAGGACAGGCCATGGAGAACTGGGAGCCTTGTTATGCTGATGGGCGGGATGTAAATTGCCAACAGACACTCGGGAGAAGTGTATGGTGTTTCCTGAAACATCTAAAAAATAAAGCAACAGAGCCTAGGGCACTTCCACTTATGGCCTTATAGCTTAGGGAAATTAAAATCAAAAAGACACAGCCACCCCAAAGTTTGGGACGCCTCTGTTTACAAGAACCTCGTTTACCGTACAAGTTCAACATCGCAGAAATTGAAAAATGGATAAAGAAGTTGTGGTATTTACTTACAAAGCAATATCACTCAGCAATGAAATCTATGTCATCAGGCCCGTAGCAGCATAATGAGTGGATCAGGTACGATGATTCTAACTGAAATAAGTCACACAGAAAAAGAAACATCATAAGATATCACTAATACACGGAATGTAAACTTGGCTACACAGGAACTGAATTACAGAACAGAACAGGGTCTCAAATTTAGAAAACCAACTTATGCTTGCTTAAGGGGAAAGGTGAGTTGGGGTGCTGCATAAAACCAGAGATTGAAATGAGCACAGATAAAGTTCCTTAAGCCAAATATGGAATAGACAAGAGCTACTCCTTGCTCAACAAAATGGACTCAACACCCCATATTAAATGCCTAAGAATGTACCTGACTAGTAAGTATCTTAAAACCTATGGATTGCTATGTCTCCAAATGAGAATCAAGCGTGTGTACAGGGGCATAAACGCAGCAGTGATAGGATTGGAGAGGTTCGGTGAGCAAATGAAGACCCTTTGAAGTCATATTTCATGGTACCCATTCCACGGGTTTCAACTACCAAGGTTTAAGGTATTCTTCCTTCAGCTAAAACATGCATGTGAAACCCAGAGTATGTTCAACAGTGTGAACGGGAGACGTGTTCAAATATGTCTCAGTTTTCCTCCCCTGGTACTCGGGTGCAACATTCCAGACGCTTTACTAACACTCTCCCCACTTGGAGAGTCAGCGCCTTTAACCTCCTGTTTGGCCCAGTTTGCAATTTCTGCGGAAGATGAACAGGAATAGGGAGAACCAATGAGAGACTAGCTGGAGGTGTCTGGACGGGCAAATTTAACTCTCATTTCCCACCAGGAAGAGGAACTAACCAAAGGCTCAGCGTGCCATGCCGGAACCAGATTAGGGCCTGAAGCCATCCTGCGGTGTTGCGGCCAGCTCAAAGGAAAACGAGTTGAAGAAAGGAGCTCAGGGGCACTGTAATTCACAAACCTGCAGAGTTATAAATGACAGCTATCGTCCAAAAATATACTGAAGTAAGGCTGCCAAGAGGACTTGAAAGTGGGGCAGAATTGCAGGAAACCGATTTCAGGAGGTAGACTGGAATTGCATTGAAAGCATAGGAAAAGAGGCAGAACGTCCACAATGATGCACTTGGCCAAAAAGGGCGTATGCGTTTTTTCCTGAATATATTCAGGAAAAAACACATACGCCCTTTTTGGCCAACCAAGCAAGCTTGCAAAGGAAATCTGCACTACAATGAAGTCTCACTTCCCCCCGGTCAAAAGGGCCATCTGAAAAAAGTGTAAAATCCAGAAAGGCAGGACAGGCCATGGAGAACTGGGAGCCTTGTTATGCTGATGGGCGGGATGTAAATTGCCAACAGACACTCGGGAGAAGTGTATGGTGTTTCCTGAAACATCTAAAAAATAAAGCAACAGAGCCTAGGGCACTTCCACTTATGGCCTTATAGCTTAGGGAAATTAAAATCAAAAAGACACAGCCACCCCAAAGTTTGGGACGCCTCTGCTTACAAGAACCTCGTTTACCGTACAAGTTCAACATCGCAGAAAGTGAAAAATGGATAAAGAAGTTGTGGTATTTACTTACAAAGCAATATCACTCAGCAATGAAATCTATGTCATCAGGCCCGTAGCAGCATAATGAGTGGATCAGGTACGATGATTCTAACTGAAATAAGTCACACAGAAAAAGAAACATCATAAGATATCACTAATACACGGAATGTAAACTTGGCTACACAGGAACTGAATTACAGAACAGAACAGGGTCTCAAATTTAGAAAACCAACTTATGCTTGCTTAAGGGGAAAGGTGAGTTGGGGTGCTGCATAAAACCAGAGATTGAAATGAGCACAGATAAAGTTCCTTAAGCCAAATATGGAATAGACAAGAGCTACTCCTTGCTCAACAAAATGGACTCAACACCCCATATTAAATGCCTAAGAATGTACCTGACTAGTAAGTATCTTAAACCCTATGGATTGCTATGTCTCCAAAAGAGAATCAAGCATGTGTACAGGGGCATAAACGCAGCAGTGATAGGATTAGAGAGGTTCGGTGAGCAAATGAAGATCCTTTGAAGTCTTATTGCATGGTACCCATTCCACGGGTTTCAACTCTCCAGGTTTAAGGTATTCTTCCTTCAGCTAAAACATGCATGTGAAACCCAGAGTATGATCAACAGTGTGAACGGGAGACGTGTTCAAATATCTCTCAGTTTTCCTCCCCTGGTACTCGGGTGCAACATTCCAGACGCTTTACTAACACTCTCCCCACTTGGAGAGTCAGCGCCTTTAACCTCCTGTTTGACCCAGTTTGCAATTTCTGCGGAAGATGAACAGGAATAGGGAGAACCAATGAGAGACTAGCTGGAGGTGTCTGGATGGGCAAATTTAACTCTCATTTCCCACCAGGAAGAGGAACTAACCAAAGGCTCAGCGTGCCGTGCCGGAATGAGATTAGGGCCTGAAGCCATCCTGCGGTGTTGCGGCCAGCTCAAAAGAAAACGAGTTGAAGAAAGGAGCTCAGGGGCACTGTAATTCACAAACCTGCAGAGTTATAAATGACAGCTATCGTCCAAAAATATACTGAAGTAAGGCTGCCAAGAGGACTTGAAAGCGGGGCAGAATTGCAGGAAACCGATTTCAGGAGGTAGACTGGAATTGCATTGAGAGCATAGGAAAAGAGGCAGAACGTCCACAATGATGCACTTGGCCAAAAAGGGCGTATGCGTTTTTTCCTGAATATATTCAGGAAAAAACGCATACGCCCTTTTTGGCCAACCAAGCAAGCTTGCAAAGGAAATCTGCACTACAATGAAGTCTCACTTCCCCCCGGTCAAAAGGGCCATCTGAAAAAAGTGTAAAATCCAGAAAGGCAGGACAGGCCATGGAGAACTGGGAGCCTTGTTATGCTGATGGGTGGGATGTAAATTGCCAACAGACACTCGGGAGAAGTGTATGGTGTTTCCTGAAACATCTAAGAAACAAAGCAACAGAGCCTAGGGCACTTCCACTTATGGTCCTATAGCTTAGGGAAATTAAAATCAAAAAGACACAGCCACCCCAAAGTTTGGGACGCCTCTGTTTACAAGAACCTCGTTTACAGTACAAGTTCAACATCGCAGAAAGTGAAAAATGGATAAAGAAGTTGTGGTATTTACTTACAAAGCAATATCACTCAGCAATGAAATCTATGTCATCAGGCCCTTAGCAGCACAATGAGTGGATTCAGGTATGATGATTCTAACTGAAATAAGTCACACAGAAAAAGAAACATCATAAGATATCAGTAATACACGGAATGTAAACTTGGCTACACAGGAACTGAATTACAGAACAGAACAGGGTCTCAAATTTAGAAAACCAACTTATGCTTGCTTAAGGGGAAAGGTGAGTTGGGGTGCTGCATAAAACCAGAGATTGAAATGAGCACAGATAAAGTTCCTTAAGCCAAATATGGAATAGACAAGAGCTACTCCTTGCTCAACAAAATGGACTCAACACCCCATATTAAATGCCTAAGAATGTACCTGATTAGTAAGTATCTTAAAACCTATGGATTGCTATGTCTCCAAATGAGAATCAAGCGTGTGTACAGGGGCATAAACGCAGCAGTGATAGGATTGGAGAGGTTCGGTGAGCAAATGAAGACCCTTTGAAGTCATATTTCATGGTACCCATTCCACGGGTTTCAACTACCAAGGTTTAAGGTATTCTTCCTTCAGCTAAAACATGCATGTGAAACCCAGAGTATGTTCAACAGTGTGAACGGGAGACGTGTTCAAATATGTCTCAGTTTTCCTCCCCTGGTACTCGGGTGCAACATTCCAGACGCTTTACTAACACTCTCCCCACTTGGAGAGTCAGCGCCTTTAACCTCCTGTTTGGCCCAGTTTGCAATTTCTGCGGAAGATGAACAGGAATAGGGAGAACCAATGAGAGACTAGCTGGAGGTGTCTGGACGGGCAAATTTAACTCTCATTTCCCACCAGGAAGAGGAACTAACCAAAGGCTCAGCGTGCCATGCCGGAACCAGATTAGGGCCTGAAACCATCCTGCGG
The DNA here is from genome assembly GCF_963455315.2 of Globicephala melas. NCBI lineage: Eukaryota > Metazoa > Chordata > Mammalia > Artiodactyla > Delphinidae > Globicephala > Globicephala melas. The sequence goes on along the minus strand of NW_027207577.1, from coordinate 197,315 downwards.
TGTTGCGGCCAGCTCAAAGGAAAACGAGTTGAAGAAAGGAGCTCAGGGGCACTGTAATTCACAAACCTGCAGAGTTATAAATGACAGCTATCGTCCAAAAATATACTGAAGTAAGGCTGCCAAGAGGACTTGAAAGTGGGGCAGAATTGCAGGAAACCGATTTCAGGAGGTAGACTGGAATTGCATTGAAAGCATAGGAAAAGAGGCAGAACGTCCACAATGATGCACTTGGCCAAAAAGGGCGTATGCGTTTTTTCCTGAATATATTCAGGAAAAAACGCATACGCCCTTTTTGGCCAAACAAGCAAGCTTGCAAAGGAAATCTGCACTACAATGAAGTCTCACTTCCCCCCGGTCAAAAGGGCCATCTGAAAAAAGTGTAAAATCCAGAAAGGCAGGACAGGCCATGGAGAACTGGGAGCCTTGTTATGCTGATGGGCGGGATGTAAATTGCCAACAGACACTCGGGAGAAGTGTATGGTGTTTCCTGAAACATCTAAAAAATAAAGCAACAGAGCCTAGGGCACTTCCACTTATGGCCTTATAGCTTAGGGAAATTAAAATCAAAAAGACACAGCCACCCCAAAGTTTGGGACGCCTCTGTTTACAAGAACCTCGTTTACCGTACAAGTTCAACATCGCAGAAATTGAAAAATGGATAAAGAAGTTGTGGTATTTACTTACAAAGCAATATCACTCAGCAATGAAATCTATGTCATCAGGCCCGTAGCAGCATAATGAGTGGATCAGGTACGATGATTCTAACTGAAATAAGTCACACAGAAAAAGAAACATCATAAGATATCACTAATACACGGAATGTAAACTTGGCTACACAGGAACTGAATTACAGAACAGAACAGGGTCTCAAATTTAGAAAACCAACTTATGCTTGCTTAAGGGGAAAGGTGAGTTGGGGTGCTGCATAAAACCAGAGATTGAAATGAGCACAGATAAAGTTCCTTAAGCCAAATATGGAATAGACAAGAGCTACTCCTTGCTCAACAAAATGGACTCAACACCCCATATTAAATGCCTAAGAATGTACCTGACTAGTAAGTATCTTAAAACCTATGGATTGCTATGTCTCCAAATGAGAATCAAGCGTGTGTACAGGGGCATAAACGCAGCAGTGATAGGATTGGAGAGGTTCGGTGAGCAAATGAAGACCCTTTGAAGTCATATTTCATGGTACCCATTCCACGGGTTTCAACTACCAAGGTTTAAGGTATTCTTCCTTCAGCTAAAACATGCATGTGAAACCCAGAGTATGTTCAACAGTGTGAACGGGAGACGTGTTCAAATATGTCTCAGTTTTCCTCCCCTGGTACTCGGGTGCAACATTCCAGACGCTTTACTAACACTCTCCCCACTTGGAGAGTCAGCGCCTTTAACCTCCTGTTTGGCCCAGTTTGCAATTTCTGCGGAAGATGAACAGGAATAGGGAGAACCAATGAGAGACTAGCTGGAGGTGTCTGGACGGGCAAATTTAACTCTCATTTCCCACCAGGAAGAGGAACTAACCAAAGGCTCAGCGTGCCATGCCGGAACCAGATTAGGGCCTGAAGCCATCCTGCGGTGTTGCGGCCAGCTCAAAGGAAAACGAGTTGAAGAAAGGAGCTCAGGGGCACTGTAATTCACAAACCTGCAGAGTTATAAATGACAGCTATCGTCCAAAAATATACTGAAGTAAGGCTGCCAAGAGGACTTGAAAGTGGGGCAGAATTGCAGGAAACCGATTTCAGGAGGTAGACTGGAATTGCATTGAAAGCATAGGAAAAGAGGCAGAACGTCCACAATGATGCACTTGGCCAAAAAGGGCGTATGCGTTTTTTCCTGAATATATTCAGGAAAAAACGCATACGCCCTTTTTGGCCAACCAAGCAAGCTTGCAAAGGAAATCTGCACTACAATGAAGTCTCACTTCCCCCCGGTCAAAAGGGCCATCTGAAAAAAGTGTAAAATCCAGAAAGGCAGGACAGGCCATGGAGAACTGGGAGCCTTGTTATGCTGATGGGCGGGATGTAAATTGCCAACAGACACTCGGGAGAAGTGTATGGTGTTTCCTGAAACATCTAAAAAATAAAGCAACAGAGCCTAGGGCACTTCCACTTATGGCCTTATAGCTTAGGGAAATTAAAATCAAAAAGACACAGCCACCCCAAAGTTTGGGACGCCTCTGCTTACAAGAACCTCGTTTACCGTACAAGTTCAACATCGCAGAAAGTGAAAAATGGATAAAGAAGTTGTGGTATTTACTTACAAAGCAATATCACTCAGCAATGAAATCTATGTCATCAGGCCCGTAGCAGCATAATGAGTGGATCAGGTACGATGATTCTAAGTGAAATAAGTCACACAGAAAAAGAAACATCATAAGATATCAGTAATACACGGAATGTAAACTTGGCTACACAGGAACTGAATTACAGAACAGAACAGGGTCTCAAATTTAGAAAACCAACTTATGCTTGCTTAAGGGGAAAGGTGAGTTGGGGTGCTGCATAAAACCAGAGATTGAAATGAGCACAGATAAAGTTCCTTAAGCCAAATATGGAATAGACAAGAGCTACTCCTTGCTCAACGAAATGGACTCAACACCCCATATTAAATGCCTAAGAATGTACCTGACTAGTAAGTATCTTAAACCCTATGGATTGCTATGTCTCCAAAAGAGAATCAAGCATGTGTACAGGGGCATAAACGCAGCAGTGATAGGATTAGAGAGGTTCGGTGAGCAAATGAAGATCCTTTGAAGTCTTATTGCATGGTACCCATTCCACGGGTTTCAACTCTCCAGGTTTAAGGTATTCTTCCTTCAGCTAAAACATGCATGTGAAACCCAGAGTATGATCAACAGTGTGAACGGGAGACGTGTTCAAATATCTCTCAGTTTTCCTCCCCTGGTACTCGGGTGCAACATTCCAGACGCTTTACTAACACTCTCCCCACTTGGAGAGTCAGCGCCTTTAACCTCCTGTTTGACCCAGTTTGCAATTTCTGCGGAAGATGAACAGGAATAGGGAGAACCAATGAGAGACTAGCTGGAGGTGTCTGGATGGGCAAATTTAACTCTCATTTCCCACCAGGAAGAGGAACTAACCAAAGGCTCAGCGTGCCGTGCCGGAATGAGATTAGGGCCTGAAGCCATCCTGCGGTGTTGCGGCCAGCTCAAAAGAAAACGAGTTGAAGAAAGGAGCTCAGGGGCACTGTAATTCACAAACCTGCAGAGTTATAAATGACAGCTATCGTCCAAAAATATACTGAAGTAAGGCTGCCAAGAGGACTTGAAAGCGGGGCAGAATTGCAGGAAACCGATTTCAGGAGGTAGACTGGAATTGCATTGAAAGCATAGGAAAAGAGGCAGAACGTCCACAATGATGCACTTGGCCAAAAAGGGCGTATGCGTTTTTTCCTGAATATATTCAGGAAAAAACGCATACGCCCTTTTTGGCCAACCAAGCAAGCTTGCAAAGGAAATCTGCACTACAATGAAGTCTCACTTCCCCCCCCCCCCCCCGGTCAAAAGGGCCATCTGAAAAAAGTGTAAAATCCAGAAAGGCAGGACAGGCCATGGAAAACTGGGAGCCTCGTTATGCTGATGGGCGGGATGTAAATTGCCAACAGACACTCGGGAGAAGTGTATGGTGTTTCCTGAAACATCTAAAAAACAAAGCAACAGAGCCTAGGGCACTTCCACTTATGGTCCTATAGCTTAGGGAAATTAAAATCAAAAAGACACAGCCACCCCAAAGTTTGGGACGCCTCTGTTTACAAGAACCTCGTTTACCGTACAAGTTCAACATCACAGAAAGTGAAAAATGGATAAAGAAGTTGTGGTATTTACTTACAAAGCAATATCACTCAGCAATGAAATCTATGTCATCAGGCCCGTAGCAGCACAATGAGTGGATTCAGGTATGATGATTCTAACTGAAATAAGTCACACAGAAAAAGAAACATCATAAGATATCAGTAATACACGGAATGTAAACTTGGCTACACAGGAACTGAATTACAGAACAGAACAGGGTCTCAAATTTAGAAAACCAACTTATGCTTGCTTAAGGGGAAAGGTGAGTTGGGGTGCTGCATAAAACCAGAGATTGAAATGAGCACAGATAAAGTTCCTTAAGCCAAATATGGAATAGACAAGAGCTACTCCTTGCTCAACAAAATGGACTCAACACCCCATATTAAATGCCTAAGAATGTACCTGACTAGTAAGTATCTTAAAACCTATGGATTGCTATGTCTCCAAAAGAGAATCAAGCGTGTGTACAGGGGCATAAACGCAGCAGTGATAGGATTGGAGATGTTCGGTGAGCAAATGAAGACCCTTAGAAGTCATATTTCATGGTACCCATTCCACGGGTTTCAACTACCAAGGTTTAAGGTATTCTTCCTTCAGCTAAAACATGCATGTGAAACCCAGAGTATGATCAACAGTGTGAACGGGAGACGTGTTCAAATATGTCTCAGTTTTCCTCCCCTGGTACTCGGGTGCAACATTCCAGACGCTTTACTAACACTCTCCCCACTTGGAGAGTCATCGCCTTTAACCTCCTGTTTGGCCCAGTTTGCAATTTCTGCGGAAGATGAACAGGAATAGGGAGAACCAATGAGAGACTAGGTGGAGGTGTCTGGACGGGCAAATTTAACTCTCATTTCCCACCAGGAAGAGGAACTAACCAAAGGCTCAGCGTGCCATGCCAGAACCAGGTTAGGGCCTGAAGCCATCCTGCAGTGTTGCGGCCAGCTCAAAGGAAAACGAGTTGAAGAAAGGAGCTCAGGGGCACTGTAATTCACAAACCTGCAGAGTTATAAATGACAGCTATCGTCCAAAAATATACTGAAGTAAGGCTGCCAAGAGGACTTGAAAGCGGGGCAGAATTGCAGGAAACCGATTTCAGGAGGTAGACTGGAATTGCATTGAAAGCATAGGAAAAGAGGCAGAACGTCCACAATGATGCACTTGGCCAAAAAGGGCGTATGTGTTTTTTCCTGAATATATTCAGGAAAAAACGCATACGCCCTTTTTGGCCAACCAAGCAAGCTTGCAAAGGAAATCTGCACTACAATGAAGTCTCACTTCCCCCCGGTCAAAAGGGCCATCTGAAAAAAGTGTAAAATCCAGAAAGGCAGGACAGGCCATGGAAAACTGGGAGCCTTGTTATGCTGATGGGCGGGATGTAAATTGCCAACAGACACTCGGGAGAAGTGTATGGTGTTTCCTGAAACATCTAAAAAACAAAGCAACAGAGCCTAGGGCACTTCCACTTATGGTCCTATAGCTTAGGGAAATTAAAATCAAAAAGACACAGCCACCCCAAAGTTTGGGACGCCTCTGTTTACAAGAACCTCGTTTACCGTACAAGTTCAACATCGCAGAAAGTGAAAAATGGATAAAGAAGTTGTGGTATTTACTTACAAAGCAATATCACTCAGCAATGAAATCTATGTCATCAGGCCCTTAGCAGCACAATGAGTGGATTCAGGTATGATGATTCTAACTGAAATAAGTCACACAGAAAAAGAAACATCATAAGATATCACTAATACACGGAATGTAAACTTGGCTACACAGGAACTGAATTACAGAACAGAACAGGGTCTCAAATTTAGAAAACCAACTTATGCTTGCTTAAGGGGAAAGGTGAGTTGGGGTGCTGCATAAAACCAGAGATTGAAATGAGCACAGATAAAGTTCCTTAAGCCAAATATGGAATAGACAAGAGCTACTCCTTGCTCAACGAAATGGACTCAACACCGCATATTAAACGCCTAAGAATGTACCTGACTAGTAAGTATCTTAAAACCTATGGATTGCTATGTCTCCAAAAGAGAATCAAGCGTGTGTACAGGGGCATAAACGCAGCAGTGATAGGATTGGAGAGGTTCGGTGAGCAAATGAAGACCCTTTGAAGTCATATTGCATGGTACCCATTCCACGGGTTTCAACTACCCACGTTTAAGGTATTCTTCCTTCAGCTAAAACATGCATGTGGAACCCAGAGTATGATCAACCGTGTGAACGGGAGACCTGTTCAAATATGTCTCAGTTTTCCTCCCCTGGTACTAGGGTGCAACATTCCAGACGCTTTACTAACACTCTCCCCACTTGGAGAGTCAGCGCCTTTAACCTCCTGTTTGGCCCAGTTTGCAATTTCTGCGGAAGATGAACAGGAATAGGGAGAACCAATGAGAGACTAGCTGGAGGTGTCTGGACGGGCAAATTTAACTCTCATTTCCCACCAGGAAGAGGAACTAACCAAAGGCTCAGCGTGCCGTGCCGGAACCAGATTAGGGCCTGAAGCCATCCTGCGGTGTTGTGGCCAGCTCAAAAGAAAGCGAGTTGAAGAAAGGAGCTCAGGGGCACTGTAATTCACAAACCTGCAGAGTTATAAATGACAGCTATCGTCCAAAAATATACTGAAGTAAGGCTGCCAAGAGGACTTGAAAGCGGGGCAGAATTGCAGGAAACCGATTTCAGGAGGTAGACTGGAATTGCATTGAAAGCATAGGAAAAGAGGCAGAACGTCCACAATGATGCACTTGGCCAAAAAGGGCGTATGCGTTTTTTCCTGAATATATTCAGGAAAAAACGCATACGCCCTTTTTGGCCAACCAAGCAAGCTTGCAAAGGAAATCTGCACTACAATGAAGTCTCACTTCCCCCCCCCCCGGTCAGAAGGGCCATCTGAAAAAAGTGTAAAATCCAGAAAGGCAGGACAGGCCATGGAGAACTGGGAGCCTTGTTATGCTGATGGGCGGGATGTAAATTGCCAACAGACACTCGGGAGAAGTGTATGGTGTTTCCTGAAACATCTAAAAAACAAAGCAACAGAGCCTAGGGCACTTCCACTTATGGTCCTGTAGCTTAGGGAAATTAAAATCAAAAAGACACAGCCACCCCAAAGTTTGGGACGCCTCTGTTTACAAGAACCTCGTTTACAGTACAAGTTCAACATCGCAGAAAGTGAAAAATGGATAAAGAAGTTGTGGTATTTACTTACAAAGCAATATCACTCAGCAATGAAATCTATGGCATCAGGCCCGTAGCAGCACAATGAGTGGATTCAGGTATGATGATTCTAACTGAAATAAGTCACACAGAAAAAGAAACATCATAAGATATCACTAATACACGGAATGTAAACTTGGCTACACAGGAACTGAATTACAGAACAGAACAGGGTCTCAAATTTAGAAAACCAACTTATGCTTGCTTAAGGGGAAAGGTGAGTTGGGGTGCTGCATAAAACCAGAGATTGAAATGAGCACAGATAAAGTTCCTTAAGCCAAATATGGAATAGACAAGAGCTACTCCTTGCTCAACGAAATGGACTCAACACCCCATATTAAACGCCTAAGAATGTACCTTACTAGTAAGTATATTAAAACCTATGGATTGCTATGTCTCCAAATGAGAATCAAGCGTGTGTACAGGGGCATAAACGCAGCAGTGATAGGATTGGAGAGGTTCGATGAGCAAATGAAGACCCTTTGAAGTCATATTGCATGGTACCCATTCCACGGGTTTCAACTACCCACGTTTAAGGTATTCTTCCTTCAGCTAAAACATGCATGTGGAACCCAGAGTATGATCAACCGTGTGATCGGGAGACCTGTTCAAATATGTCTCAGTTTTCCTCCCCTGGTACTCGGGTGCAACATTCCAGACGCTTTACTAACACTCTCCCCACTTGGATAGTCAGCCTTTAACCTCCTGTTTAGCCCAGTTTGCAATTTCTGCGGAAGATGAACCGGAATAGGGAGAACGAATGAGAGACTAGCTGGAGGTGTCTGGACGGGCAAATTTAACTCTCATTTCCCACCAGGAAGAGGAACTAACCAAAGGCTCAGCGTGCCGTGCCGGAACCAGTTTAGGGCCTGAAGCCATCCTGCGGTGTTGCGGCCAGCTCAAAAGAAAGCGAGTTGAAGAAAGGAGCTCAGGGGCACTGTAATTCAAAAACCTGCAGAGTTATAAATGACAGCTATCGTCCAAAAATATACTGAAGTAAGGCTGCCAAGAGGACTTGAAAGTGGGGCAGAATTGCAGGAATCCGATTTCAGGAGGTAGACTGGAATTGCATTGAAAGCATAGGAAAAGAGGCAGAACGTCCACAATGATGCACTTGGCCAAAAAGGGCGTATGCGTTTTTTTCTGAATATATTCAGGAAAAAACGCATACGCCCTTTTTGGCCAACCAAGCAAGCTTGCAAAGGAAATCTGCACTACAATGAAGTCTCACTTCCCCCCGGTCAAAAGGGCCATCTGAAAAAAGTGTAAAATCCAGAAAGGCAGGACAGGCCATGGAGAACTGGGAGCCTTGTTATGCTGATGGGCGGGATGTAAATTGCCAACAGACACTCGGGAGAAGTGTATGGTGTTTCCTGAAACACCCAGAAAACAAAGCAACAGAGCCTAGGGCACTTCCACTTATGGTCCTATAGCTTAGGGAAATTAAAATCAAAAAGACACAGCCACCCCAAAGTTTGGGACGCCTCTGTTTACAAGAACCTCGTTTACCGTACAAGTTCAATATCACAGAAAGTGAAAAATGGATAAAGAACTTGTGGTACTTATGTACAATGCAGTATCACTCAGCAATGAAATCTATGTCATCAGGCCCGTAGCAGCATAATGAGTGGATTCAGGTACGATGATTCTAACTGAAATAAGTCACACAGAAAAAGAAACATCATAAGATATCACTAATACACGGAATGTAAACTTGGCTACACAGGAACTGAATTCCAAAACACAACAGGGTCTCAAATTTAGAAAACCAACTTATGCTTGCTTAAGGGGAAAGGTGAGTTGGGGTGCTGCATAAAACCAGAGATTGAAATGAGCACAGATAAAGTTCCTTAAGCCAAAAATGGAATAGACAAGAGCTACTCCTTGCTCAACGAAATGGACTCAACACCCCATATTAAACGCCTAAGAATGTACCTGACTAGTAAGTATCTTAAAACCTATGGATTGCTATGTCTCGGAAAGAGAATCAAGCATGTGTACAGGGGCATAAACGCAGCAGTGATAGGATTGGAGAGGTTCGGTGAGCAAATGAAGACCCTTTGAAGTCATATTGCATGGTACCCATTACACGGGTCTCAACTCTCCAGGTTTAAGGTATTCTTCCTTCAGCTAAAACATGCATGTGGAACCCAGAGTATGATCAACCGTGTGAACGGGAGATGTGTTCAAATATGTCTCAGTTTTCCTCCCCTGGTACTCGGGTGCAACATTCCAGACGCTTTACTAACACTCTCCCCACTTGGAGAGTCAGCGCCTTTAACCTCCTGTTTGGCTCAGTTTGCAATTTCTGCGGAAGATGAACAGGAATAGGGAGAATCAATGAGAGACTAGCTGGAGGTGTCTGGACGGGCAAATTTAACTCTCATTTCCCACCAGGAAAAGGAACTAACCAAAGGCTCAGCATGCCGTGCCGGAACCAGATTAGGGCCTGAAGCCATCCTGCGGTGTTGCGGCCAGCTCAAAAGAAAGCGAGTTGAAGAAAGGAGCTCAGGGGCACTGTAATTCACAAACCTGCAGAGTTATAAATGACAGCTATCGTCCAAAAATATACTGAAGTAAGGCTGCCAAGAGGACTTGAAAGCGGGGCAGAATTGCAGGAAACCGATTTCAGGAGGTAGACTGGAATTGCATTGAAAGCATAGGAAAAGAGGCAGAACGTCCACAATGATGCACTTGGCCAAAAAGGGCGTATGCGATTTTTCCTGAATATATTCAGGAAAAAACGCATACGCCCTTTTTGGCCAACCAAGCAAGCTTGCAAAGGAAATGTGCACTACAATGAAGTCTCACTTCCCCCCGGTCAATAGGGCCATCTGAAAAAAGTGTAAAATCCAGAAAGGCAGGACAGGCCATGGAGAACTGGGAGCCTTGTTATGCTGATGGGCGGGATGTAAATTGCCAACAGCCACTCGGGAGAAGTGTATGGTGTTTCCTGAAACATCTAAAAAACAAAGCAACAGAGCCTAGGGCACTTCCACTTATGGTCCTATAGCTTAGGGAAATTAAAATCAAAAAGACACAGCCACCCCAAAGTTTGGGACGCCTCTGTTGACAAGAACCTCGTTTACTGTACAAGTTCAATATCACAGAAAGTGAAAAATGGATAAAGAACTTGTGGTACTTATGTACAATGCAGTATCACTCAGCAATGAAATCTATGTCATCAGGCCCGTAGCAGCATAATGAGTGGATTTAGGTACGATGATTCTAACTGAAATAAGTCACACAGGAAAAGAAACATCATAAGATATCACTAATACACGGAATGTAAACTTGGCTACACAGGAACTGAATTACAGAACAGAACAGTGTCTCAAATTTAGAAAACCAACTTATGCTTGCTTAAGGGTAAAGGTGAGTTGGGGTGCTGCATAAAACCAGAGATTGAAATGAGCACAGATAAAGTTCCTTAAGCCAAATATGGAATAGACAAGAGCTACTCCTTGCTCAACGAAATGGACTCAACACCCCATATTAAACGCCTAAGAATGTACCTTACTAGTAAGTATATTAAAACCTATGGATTGCTATGTCTCCAAATGAGAATCAAGCGTGTGTACAGGGGCATAAACGCAGCAGTGATAGGATTGGAGAGGTTCGATGAGCAAATGAAGACCCTTTGAAGTCATATTGCATGGTACCCATTCCACGGGTTTCAACTACCCACGTTTAAGGTATTCTTCCTTCAGCTAAAACATGCATGTGGAACCCAGAATATGATCAACCGTGTGATCGGGAGACCTGTTCAAATAAGTCTCAGTTTTCCTCCCCTGGTACTCGGGTTCAACATTCCAGACGCTTTACTAACACTCTCCCCACTTGGATAGTCAGCCTTTAACCTCCTGTTTAGCCCAGTTTGCAATTTCTGCGGAAGATGAACAGGAATAGGGAGAACGAATGAGAGACTAGCTGGAGGTGTCTGGACGGGCAAATTTAACTCTCATTTCCCACCAGGAAGAGGAACTAACCAAAGGCTCAGCGTGCCGTGCCGGAACCAGTTTAGGGCCTGAAGCCATCCTGCGGTGTTGCGGCCAGCTCAAAAGAAAGCGAGTTGAAGAAAGGAGCTCAGGGGCACTGTAATTCAAAAACCTGCGGAGTTATAAATGACAGCTATCGTCCAAAAATATACTGAAGTAAGGCTGCCAAGAGGATTTGAAAGTGGGGCAGAATTGCAGGAATCCGATTTCAGGAGGTAAACTGGAATTGCATTGAAAGCATAGGAAAAGAGGCAGAACGTCCACAATGATGCACTTGGCCAAAAAGGGCGTATGCGTTTTTTCCTGAATATATTCAGGAAAAAACGCATACGCCCTTTTTGGCCAACCAAGCAAACTTGCAAAGGAAATCTGCACTACAATGAAGTCTCACTTCCCCCCGGTCAAAAGGGCCATCTGAAAAAAGTGTAAAATCCAGAAAGGCAGGACAGGCCATGGAGAACTGGGAGCCTTGTTATGCTGATGGGCGGGATGTAAATTGCCAACAGACACTCGGGAGAAGTGTATGGTGTTTCCTGAAACACCCAGAAAACAAAGCAACAGAGCCTAGGGCACTTCCACTTATGGTCCTATAGCTTAGGGAAATTAAAATCAAAAAGACACAGCCACCCCAAAGTTTGGGACGCCTCTGTTTACAAGAACCTCGTTTACCGTACAAGTTCAATATCACAGAAAGTGAAAAATGGATAAAGAACTTGTGGTACTTATGTACAATGCAGTATCACTCAGCAATGAAATCTGTGTCATCAGGCCCGTAGCAGCATAATGAGTGGATTCAGGTACGATGATTCTAACTGAAATAAGTCACACAGAAAAAGAAACATCATAAGATATCACTAATACACGGAATGTAAACTTGGCTACACAGGAACTGAATTCCAAAACACAACAGGGTCTCAAATTTAGAAAACCAACTTATGCTTGCTTAAGGGGAAAGGTGAGTTGGGGTGCTGCATAAAACCAGAGATTGAAATGAGCACAGATAAAGTTCCTTAAGCCAAAAATGGAATAGACAAGAGATACTCCTTGCTCAACGAAATGGACTCAACACCCCATATTAAACGCCTAAGAATGTACCTGACTAGTAAGTATCTTAAAACCTATGGATTGCTATGTCTCCGAAAGAGAATCAAGCATGTGTACAGGGGCATAAACGCAGCAGTGATAGGATTGGAGAGGTTCGGTGAGCAAATGAAGACCCTTTGAAGTCATATTGCATGGTACCCATTACACGGGTCTCAACTCTCCAGGTTTAAGGTATTCTTCCTTCAGCTAAAACATGCATGTGGAACCCAGAGTATGATCAACCGTGTGAACGGGAGATGTGTTCAAATATGTCTCAGTTTTCCTCCCCTGGTACTCGGGTGCAACATTCCAGACGCTTTATTAACACTCTCCCCACTTGGAGAGTCAGCGCCTTTAACCTCCTGTTTGGCCCAGTTTGCAATTTCTGCGGAAGATGAACAGGAATAGGGAGAACCAATGAGAGACTAGCTGGAGGTGTCTGGACGGGCAAATTTAACTCTCATTTCCCACCAGGAAAAGGAACTAACCAAAGGCTCAGCATGCCGTGCCGGAACCAGATTAGGGCCTGAAGCCATCCTGCGGTGTTGCGGCCAGCTCAAAAGAAAGCGAGTTGAAGAAAGGAGCTCAGGGGCACTGTAATTCACAAACCTGCAGAGTTATAAATGACAGCTATCGTCCAAAAATATACTGAAGTAAGGCTGCCAAGAGGACTTGAAAGCGGGGCAGAATTGCAGGAAACCGATTTCAGGAGGTAGACTGGAATTGCATTGAAAGCATAGGAAAAGAGGCAGAACGTACACAATGATGCACTTGGCCAAAAAGGGCGTATGCGTTTTTTCCTGAATATATTCAGGAAAAAATGCATACGCCCTTTTTGGCCAACCAAGCAAGCTTGCAAAGGAAATCTGCACTACAATGAAGTCTCACTTCCCCCCGGTCAATAGGGCCATCTGAAAAAAGTGTAAAATCCAGAAAGGCAGGACAGGCCATGGAGAACTGGGAGCCTTGTTATGCTGATGGGCGGGATGTAAATTGCCAACAGCCACTCGGGAGAAGTGTATGGTGTTTCCTGAAACATCTAAAAAACAAAGCAACAGAGCCTAGGGCACTTCCACTTATGGTCCTATAGCTTAGGGAAATTAAAATCAAAAAGACACAGCCACCCCAAAGTTTGGGACGCCTCTGTTGACAAGAACCTCGTTTACTGTACAAGTTCAATATCACAGAAAGTGAAAAATGGATAAAGAACTTGTGGTACTTATGTACAATGCAGTATCACTCAGCAATGAAATCTATGTCATCAGGCCCGTAGCAGCATAATGAGTGGATTTAGGTACGATGATTCTAACTGAAATAAGTCACACAGGAAAAGAAACATCATAAGATATCACTAATACACGGAATGTAAACTTGGCTACACAGGAACTGAATTACAGAACAGAACAGGGTCTCAAATTTAGAAAACCAACTTATGCTTGCTTAAGGGGAAAGGTGAGTTGGGGTGCTGCATAAAACCAGAGATTGAAATGAGCACAGATAAAGTTCCTTAAGCCAAATATGGAATAGACAAGAGCTACTCGTTGCTCAACGAAATGGACTCAACACCGCATATTAAACGCCTAAGAATGTACCTGACTAGTAAGTATCTTAAAACCTATGGATTGCTATGTCTCTGAAAGAGAATCAAGCATGTGTACAGGGGCATAAACGCAGCAGTGATAGGATTGGAGAGGTTCGGTGAGCAAATGAAGACCCTTTGAAGTCATATTGCATGGTACCCATTCCACGGGTTTCAACTACCCACGTTTAAGGTATTCCTCCTTCAGCTAAAACATGCATGTGGAACCCAGAGTATGATCAACCGTGTGAACGGGAGACGTGTTCAAATATGTCTCAGTTTTCCTCCCCTGGTACTTGGGTGCAACATTCCAGACGCTTTACTAACACTCTCCCCACTTGGAGAGTCAGCGCCTTTAACCTCCTGTTTGGCCCAGTTTGTAATTTCTGCGGAAGATGAACAGGAATAGGGAGAACCAATGAGAGACTAGCTGGAGGTGTCTGGACGGGCAAATTTAACTCTCGTTTCCCACCAGGAAGAGGAATTAACCAAAGGCTCAGCGTGCCGTGCCGGAACCAGATTAGGGCCTGAAGCCATCCTGCGCTGTTGCGGCCAGCTCACAAGAAAGCGAGTTGAAGAAAGGAGCTCAGGGGCACTGTAATTCACAAACCTGCAGAGTTATAAATGACAGCTATCGTCCAAAAATATACTGAAGTAAGGCTGCCAAGAGGACTTGAAAGCGGAGCAGAATTGCAGGAAACCGATTTCAGGAGGTAGACTGGAATTGCATTGAAAGCATAGGAAAAGAGGCAGAACGTCCACAATGATGCACTTGGCCAAAAAGGGCGTATGCGTTTTTTCCTGAATATATTCAGGAAAAAACGCATACGCCCTTTTTGGCCAACCAAGCAAGCTTGCAAAGGAAATCTGCACTACAATGAAGTCTCACTTCCCCCCGGTCAAAAGGGCCATCTGAAAAAAGTGTAAAATCCAGAAAGGCAGGACAGGCCATGGAGAAATGGGAGCCTTGTTATGCTGATGGGCGGGATGTAAATTGCCAACAGACACTCGGGAGAAGTGTATGGTGTTTCCTGAAACATCTAAAAAACAAAGCAACAGAGCCTAGGGCACTTCCACTTATGGTCCTATAGCTTAGGGAAATTAAAATGAAAAAGACACAGCCACCCCAAAGTTTGGGACGCCTCTGTTTACAAGAACCTCGTTTACCGTACAAGTTCAATATCACAGAAAGTGAAAAATGGATAAAGAACTTGTGGTACTTACGTACAATGCAGTATCACTCAGGATGAAATCTATGTCATCAGGCCCGTAGCAGCATAATGAGTGGATTCAGGTACGATGATTCTAACTGAAATAAGTCACACAGAAAAGGAAACATCATAAGATATCACTAATACACGGAATGTAAACTGGGCTACACAGGAACTGAATTCCAAAACAGAACAGGGTCTCAAATTTAGAAAACCAACTTATGCTTGCTTAAGGGGAAAGGTGAGTTGGGGTGCTGCACAAAAGCAGAGATTGAAATGAGCACAGATAAAGTTCCTTAAGCCAAATACGGAATAGACAAGAGCTACTCCTTGCTCAACGAAATGGACTCAACACCGCATATTAAACGCCTAAGAATGTACCTGACTAGTAAGTATCTTAAAACCTATGGATTGCTATGTCTCCGAAAGAGAATCAAGCATGTGTACAGGGGCATAAACGCAGCAGTGATAGGATTGGAGAGGTTCGGTGAGCAAATGAAGACCCTTTGAAGTCATATTGCATGGTACCCATTCCACGGGTCTCAACTACCCAGGTTTAAGGTATTCTTCCTTCAGCTATAACATGCATGTGGAACCCAGAGTATGATCAACCGTGTGAACGGGAGACGTGTTCAAATATGTCTCAGTTTTCGTACCCTGGTACTCGGGTGCAACATTCCAGACGCTTTACTAACACTCTCCCCACTTGGAGAGTCAGCGCCTTTAACCTCCTGTTTGGCCCAGTTTGCAAGTTCTGCGGAAGATGAACAGGAATAGGGAGAACCAATGAGAGACTAGCTGGAGGTGTCTGGACGGGCAAATTTAACTCTCGTTTCCCACCAGGAAGAGGAATTAACCAAAGGCTCAGCGTGCCGTGCCTGAACCAGATTAGGGCCTGAAGCCATCCTGCGGTGTTGCGGCCAGCTCAAAAGAAAGCGAGTTGAAGAAAGGAGCTCAGGGGCACTGTAATTCACAAACCTGCAGAGTTATAAATGACAGCTATCGTACAAAAATATACTGAAGTAAGGCTGCCAAGAGGACTTGAAAGCGGGGCAGAATTGCAGGAAACCGATTTCAGGAGGTAGACTGGAATTGCATTGAAAGCATAGGAAAACAGGCAGAACGTCCACAATGATGCACTTGGCCAAAAAGGGCGTATGCGTTTTTTCCTGAATATATTCAGGAAAAAACGCATACGCCCTTTTTGGCCAACCAAGCAAGCTTGCAAAGGAAATCTGCACTACAATGAAGTCTCACTTCCCCCCAGTCAAAAGGGCCATCTGAAAAAAGTGTAAAATCCAGAAAGGCAGGACAGGCCATGGAGAACTGGGAGCCTTGTTATGCTGATGGGCGGGATGTAAATTGCCAACAGACACTCGGGAGAAGTGTATGGTGTTTCCTGAAACATCTAAAAAACAAAGCAACAGAGCCTAGGGCACTTCCACTTATGGTCCTATAGCTTAGGGAAATTAAAATCAAAAAGACACAGCCACCCCAAAGTTTGGGACGCCTCTGTTTACAAGAACCTCGTTTACCGTACAAGTTCAATATCACAGAAAGTGAAAAATGGATAAAGAACTTGTGGTACTTATGTACAATGCAGTATCACTCAGCAATGAAATCTATGTCATCAGGCCCGTAGCAGCATAATGAGTGGATTCAGGTACGATGATTCTAACTGAAATAAGTTACACAGAAAAGGAAACATCATAAGATATCACTAATACACGGAATGTAAACTGGGCTACAGAGGAACTGAATTCCAAAACAGAACAGGGTCTCAAATTTAGAAAACCAACTTATGCTTGCTTAAGGGGAAAGGTGAGTTGGGGTGCTGCATAAAACCAGAGATTGAAATGAGCACAGATAAAGTTCCTTAAGCCAAATACGGAATAGACAAGAGCTACTCCTTGCTCAACGAAATGGACTCAACACCGCATATTAAACGCCTAAGAATGTACCTGACTAGTAAGTATCTTAAAACCTATGGATTGCTATGTCTCCGAAAGAGAATCAAGCATGTGTACAGGGGCATAAACGCAGCAGTGATAGGATTGGAGAGGTTCGGTGAGCAAATGAAGACCCTTTGAAGTCATATTGCATGGTACCCATTCCACGGGTTTCAACTACCCAGGTTTAAGGTATTCTTCCTTCAGCTAAAACATGCATGTGGAACCCAGAGTATGATCAACCGTGTGAACGGGAGACGTGTTCAAATATGTCTCAGTTTTCCTCCCCTGGTACTCGGGTGCAACATTCCAGACGCTTTACTAACACTCTCCCCACTTGGAGAGTCAGCGCCTTTAACCTCCTGTTTGGCCCAGTTTGCAATTTCTGCGGAAGATGAACAGGAATAGGGAGAACCAATGAGAGACTAGCTGGAGGTGTCTGGACGGGCAAATTTAACTCTCGTTTCCAACCAGGAAGAGGAATTAACCAAAGGCTCAGCGTGCCCTGCCGGAACCAGATTAGGGCCTGAAGCCATCCTGCGCTGTTGCGGCCAGCTCACAAGAAAGCGAGTTGAAGAAAGGAGCTCAGGGGCACTGTAATTCACAAACCTGCAGAGTTATAAATGACAGCTATCGTCCAAAAATATACTGAAGTAAGGCTGCCAAGAGGACTTGAAAGCGGGGCAGAATTGCAGGAAACCGATTTCAGGAGGTAGACTGGAATTGCATTGAAAGCATAGGAAAAGAGGCAGAACGTCCACAATGATGCACTTGGCCAAAAAGGGCGTATGCGTTTTTTCCTGAATATATTCAGGAAAAAACGCATACGCCCTTTTTGGCCAACCAAGCAAGCTTGCAAAGGAAATCTGCACTACAATGAAGTCTCACTTCCCCCCGGTCAAAAGGGCCATCTGAAAAAAGTGTAAAATCCAGAAAGGCAGGACAGGCCATGGAGAACTGGGAGCCTTGTTATGCTGATGGGCGGGATGTAAATTGCCAACAGACACTTGGGAGAAGTGTATGGTGTTTCCTGAAACATCTAAAAAACAAAGCAACAGAGCCTAGGGCACTTCCACTTATGGTCCTATAGCTTAGGGACATTAAAATCAAAAAGACACAGCCACCCCAAAGTTGGGGACGCCTCTGTTTACAAGAACCTTGTTTACAGTACAAGTTGAACATCGTAGAAAGTGAAAAATGGATAAAGAAGTTGTGGTATTTACTTACAAAGCAATATCACTCAGCAATGAAATCTATGTCATCAGGCCCTTAGCAGCACAATGAGTGGATTCAGGTATGATGATTCTAACTGAAATAAGTCACACAGAAAAAGAAACATCATAAGGTATCACTAATACACGGAATGTAAACTTGGCTACACAGGAACTGAATTCCAAATCAGAACAGGGTCTCAAATTTAGAAAACCAACTTATGCTTGCTTAAGGGGAAAGGTGAGTTGGGGTGCTGCATAAAACCAGGGATTGAAATGAGCACAGATAACGTTCTATAAGGCAAATATGGAATAGAAAAGAGCTACTCCTTGCTCAACGAAATGGACTCAACACCCCATATTCAACGCCTAGGAATATACCTGCCTAGTAAGAATCATAAAAGCAATGGATTTATATATCTCTGTAAGAGAATCAAGAGTGTGTACAGCGGCATTAAAGCAGTGAAAATCAGCTAAATCCCATATTAAAAATAAATTTCTTAAACAAAACACAATGACAGTGAAATAGAGAGCAATACTTAAGTAATCCATTCAAGGCTTCTGATGCAACCTGCATTTACCATATCTACACCCAGAGCTGGGTGACACATAAGGCTGGACACTTGGGGCTCATAAGATTGGTGAGGTTCGGTGAGCAAATGCAGACCCTTTGAAGTCATATTGCATGGTATCCATTCCATGGGTCTCAACTCTCCAGGTTTAAGGGATTCTTCCTTCAGCTAAAACATGCATGTGGAACCCAGAGTATGATCCACCGTGTGATCGAGAAACGTGTTCAAATGTGTCTCACTTTTCGTTCCCTGGTACTCGGGTGCAACATTCCAGACACTTTACTAACACTCTCCCGACTTGGAGAGTCAGTCCCTTTAACCTCCTGTTTGGCCCAGTTTGCAATTTCTGCGGAAGATGAACAGGAATAGGGAGAACCAATGAGAGACTAGCTGGAGGTGTCTGGATGGGCAAATTTAACTCTCATTTCCCACAGGGAAGAGGAATAAACCAAAGGCTCAGCATGCCGTGCCGGAACCAGATTAGGGCCTGAAGCAATCCTGCGGTGTTGTGGCCAGCTCAAAAGAAAGCGAGTTGAAGAAAGGAGCTCAGGGGCACTGTAATTCACAAACCTGCAGATTTATAAATGACAGCTATTGTCCGAAAATATACTGAAGTAGGGCTGCCAAGAGGACTTGAATGCGGGGCAGAATTGCAGGAAACCGATTTCAGGAGGAATCGGAATTGGATTGCATTTAAAACACAGGAAAAGAGGAAGAACGTCGACAATGATGCACTTGGCCAAAAAGGGCGTATGCGTTTTTTCCTGAATATATTCAGGAAAAAACGCATACGCCCTTTTTGGCCAACCAAGCAAGCTTGCAAAGGAAATCTGCACTACAATGAAGTCTCACTTCCCCCCCCCCCCCGGTCAAAAGGGCCATCTGAAAAAAGTGTAAAATCCAGAAAGGCAGAACAGGCCATGGAGAACTGGGAGCCTTGTTATGCTGATGGGCGGGATGTAAATTCCCAACAGCCCCTCTGTAGAAGTGTATGGTGTTTCCTGAAACATCTAAAAAACAAAGCAACAGAGCCTAGGGCACTTCCACTTATGGTCCTATAGCTTAGGGACATTAAAATCAAAAAGACACAGCCACCCCAAAATTTGGGACGGCTCTTTTTACAGGAATCTCTTCTGCGGCACAAGTTAAATATCCCAGAGAGCAAATAATGGATAAAGAAGTTGCGGTACTTATGTACAACAGAATACCACTCAGCAATGAAATCTATGTCACCAGGCCCGTACCAGCATAATGAGTGGATTGAGGCACGATGATTCTAAGTGAAATAAGTCACACAGAAAAAGAAACATCATAAGGTATCACTAATACACGGAATGTGAACTTGGCTACACATGAACTGAATTCCAAAACAGAACAGGGTCTCAAATTTAGAAAACCAACTTATGCTTGCTTAAGGGGGAAGGTGAGTTGGGGTGCTGCATAAAAGCAGAGTTTGAAATTAGCACAGATACCGTTCCATAAGCCAAATATGTAATAGACAAGACCTACCCCTTGCTCAACGAAATGGATTCAACAATGAGGTATCACCTCACACCTGGTAGAATAGGCATCATAGAAAATCTACAAACAAAAAATGCTGGAAAGGGTGTGGAGAAAAGGAACCCTCTTCCACTATTGTTGGGAATATAAATTGATACAGTCATTATGGAGAACAATATGGAATTTCTTAAGAAACTAACAATAGAATTACCATATGATACAGCAATCCCAGTACTGGACATATACCCAGACAAAACCATAAATCAAAAAGAGTCATTCACCGCAATGCTCATTGCATCACTATTTACAATATCGAGGTAATGGAAGCAACCTAAATGCCCACAGACAGACGAATGCATAAAGCTGTGGTACATATATAAAATGGAATATTACTAAGCCATGAAAAGGAATGAAATTGGGTCATTTGTAGAGACGTCGATGGATCTAGAGACTGTCATACAGAGTGAAGTAAGTCAGAAAGAGAAAAACAAATCTTGTATATTCATGCATATATGTGGAACCTAGAAAAACTGTACAGATTAACCATTTTGCAAGGCATAAATAGAGCAACAGATGTAGACAACAAACGTATGGACAACAAGGGGGGAAAGCTGTTGGGGGGGTGGTGGTGGGAGGAGTTGAGAGACTGGGATTGGCATGTATACATTTATATGTATAAAATAGATAACCAATAAGAACCTGCTGTATAAAAATATAAAATAAAATTCAAAATTAAAAAGAAATAAAATTTAAAAAATAAAACAGAAAAAACAATTATTCCCTGCACATACATGTATTTATATGAATAAATTATTTCCATGCTTATATCTGTAAATACAAAAAAGAGGAATAAAATCTACCTTGAACCAAAAACGAAAAAGAGAAAAAAACACAGAACCCACCAGTTACACAGAGGAAAACCGTATCAGGGCACTTGCTCCAGTTGTAAACAATTCTGAAGTTGGTCAGTGGTGGGGAATCGTCTCCCATTCAGCCAGCAGCCCCCACGCAACAAGCGTCCTCATTGCAAAGCTGGGGCACCGTGCCGAGGCATCTGTGAGTAAACGTGAGCTGAGCCCCAGGCCAGTTGCTGCTGAACTATTCCCACCCGTCCCAGGTAAAACACCTGAATATATACAAGGACTTGAAAGCCTAGAGGAAGGGCCATAGAGCCACACGAGTGACAGCATGCCGGCCGACTTGGTGCCTGCAGGCCAGCCAGGATGGTCCTGGCCCTGGGTGCTCTTCTGGAAGATTTCCATTTCCCTGCCTGAGATACCCGTCCTGTCCCTGCCCCCACTGCTTTTTTCCTTCCTCACCTCTGCCCAGGGAGAAATTCCAGCAGCAGGTATGGGTGACACATCCTCTTCTTTAGCAGGTGGCAGCCTGGCAACTGCTGCAGAAAGTCCAGCAGAGCCCCACTCACACTGGGCCACCCACAAAGCCGTGGCCTCTCACTCCCTCCCACCAGCCCAGCCCCGAGACTGCTGACAGGGCAGAGAAAATGGCGTCAGGCACGGCTGCAGGGGCTCTTGCTGCCTGGAGTGGTATTTATATTGATCTCAACCCAGGCACACCTGGGGAGGGCTGGCCGGCACGGTAAGGCTGCCCAGGTCAGCCAATCATCACCCCTCAGGGGCTGACAGTTGCAGAAAATGGAACTTGCTGAACCGGCCAGGTCCAAGGAACAGGTGTGGGCTCCTGAGAGTCAGGATAGACAAGGGGCTGCAGCTTTGGCTTGTTTTCTAATCATTTTATCTGGCCCATGAGTGGGAGACAACTTCAAGAAAACCCTCTCCTAATGAGAGGAACCCAGGAGTCAGGGAGAGGAGGGGTGGGTGGTGGTTGGAGACAGAGGCCTGGTGCCCCGGGTGCAGTGGAAGTCTCTGGAAGACCAGGTGGAGGGAGGCCTCACGGAGTGATGCCCAGGGTCACAGACCTGTCGCAGCTGCTGTTTGTTAGTTCAAGTCCTGCTCTGAGGTGCTCTGTGTCAGCTCTGAGCGACAGGTGAGCTGGGGGTGCTCTGCAATGAGGGCTATGTGCACGGTTCCTGTGTGCCCAGCCCTGCCAGGGTACCTGCAAGGGTAGCTCTGTATCCTGGGAGGGGCCTGATCACAAGAGCCCCGTGGGCTGGGGTGGGGGTGGGGTACCTGCCCAGGTGAGCTCCATATTCTGCGATTGGTCTGACCACGAGAGCCCCATGGGCTGCTGGGGACCTGGTAAAGGATGTCAGGACAGTCAGTGAAGCCACCGAGGATATACCTCCAGTTGCTCCTAATTCCTACACCCTGCTGGTCATTCTACCAACCACCAGGACATGGTATTCTGTATTAGTCTTCAATGATGCCTTCTTTTGTATTCCATTAGTCCCAGAGTCACAAGAAATTTTGGCTTGTGAGTGGCAGGACTCAACATACAACTAAAACAATACTTCCGGGCCGTCTGGCCCCAAGGGTGCAAAAATTCCCACACCGTCTTTGGGGAAAGCTTAGCTAAAGACCTAAAAGTTCTACCTCTGGAAAAGGAAACCCTCCTTCAATATGCAGACGACATTCTGATCGCCAGCCCTACTAAGGAGGCCTCTGAACTACCAAGCCAATAAAGGATAGAAGTTGTCCAAGAAAAAGCTCAAATATCACAGACTGCGGTGACCTGCCTGGGCTTCATTCTCACACAAGGTCAGAGAAGCCCATCCCAGGAAAGGGAAGAAACCATTTTCAGCCTTACCCCTTTCTAAAACTAGAAGACAGCTTAGGGGTTCCTGGGGAGGCCAGGGTTTGCTGCTTCTGGATCCCTAACTACAGTCTACTAGTTGGGCCTCTATATGAAACACTGAAAGGAAAAGATGATGATCCTTTTGAATAGAATCCAGAAGTGGCCTTTCAAGAATGGAAAGAGCAGTCAATTCAGACCCTTGCCCTGGAACTCCCTAATTTAGCTAAACCCTTTGGCCTTTACATTCCCGGTGAAAGGTGAATCGCCATTGGAGAATTAGTGCAAAAACTGGGACCACTTGAAATGGAACAATGCAAGAATGCCATCCAGGTAGGATAAACTACGGTCACGAAGGGGCTTGGCCCACTGCCACATCTGGCCAAGATACTGGCGGTATCTAAAAACCTGGAAATCAGCAGCCCAAAAGGCCACCTCCCTCCTAAGGGAAAAGGACCCCACGTGGTGATCCTAACCACCAACCATGCCCTGAAGTTGCAGGGTTCGCTCCGTGGGCACACCGACCTCGAGTGAGGAGACCCTCCAACTCCAACATCCAGAGAGATAACCGGGGGCAACAGGGCACCATGACGACTCGTGTGAACATCACTTGACCTGGAGTTTCTCTCATAAAACAACAAGAGTGTGTCCCAAAAGAGTAGACTACTGCTTGCAGGACTTACTGCACCCAGAGGGGAGCTAATAATCTTGGCGGGGGAACCGTATATCACACTGTCACCATAGAAAAGCCTACAGACACCGTGATGATGGTGGCCAATAAGACCGGCTGGACTCCTGTTTACTTCCAAAGGCTGTTGACTCAGTAGCCATCATGGTCCTTATCACCACTGACCCTGGACTGTCTGGGAGTTGAGCGGGCAGGGCTCTGACACCTGGTGCTGTTTGTACGTTAATTCAGGGGCCTAATTGAAGAAAGCGCAGACTACTGGTCAGAGCATCTAGGCTGGCAGAAACGGTCAGCCTAAGG
Source organism: Globicephala melas (assembly GCF_963455315.2). NCBI lineage: Eukaryota > Metazoa > Chordata > Mammalia > Artiodactyla > Delphinidae > Globicephala > Globicephala melas. The sequence continues at coordinate 173,488 of NW_027207577.1, read as the reverse complement.
TGGCCGAACAAATGTGGGGCGGGGTGAAACCGGCCCCCACAGCGTCTCTGCACATCTCTTTCCTGGACCCTTAAAGGTCATTAGAATCTATAACACTTCCAATGCTGGTGCTCAGGTGGACGAGCAGGGAGGCAGGGGTCCTGGGGACAATCAACGTCACCGGGAGGCTGCTGGGGAGAAGTTCTGACCCTCGCCCCAGGGTATGAGGGCTCCCAACTCAGCACTCAGCAGTTACAGAAGAAGGGTCTGCACCCTCAGCACTCCAAGAATGAGGAACGGGACAAAAGGCAGAGGAGGGGTTTGTCCCCAGCAAAGCCCATTAAAAATCCCTGGGAGATAAAAATAGAATCTGGACAATAAAGTCAAGTCTAACCTTTTCTATCCTTTGTGCTTTGTCTAATTTCATGTGCTCCTAGGGTCCCGCATGCAGAGGTTCCACACCCGGCACTTCAGACCAGATTTCCTAGTGCAGAATGGCTGGGTCGACACCTCAGCTCCTGGGGCCCAGTGCAGACTCCACGATATAGAGCCTGAGCTACAGCCAACCCGGCCCTCGAGAGCTCCGCCGCCTCCCTCCCTCCCACTGACTCTGACAGGATCTCTACACAGCAGCCCAGCCCACAGCCCACGGGGTAGTGCATGCTCTCACCTCTCCATTCTCTGATCAAAATATAAAGTTTCCTTTGCTTGTGAACCAAACTCAGTCTCGATCTGTTGGCCCCAATGACACTGGGCAGGGGGACACTTGTTGGGGTCCACTCTGGAGGATCAGTAACAGAAATTGAGACTATTGTAACCTCAATGAACAGATGTGTGAGCCAAACTGTAGTTAACATAGAACAGTGTATAAGGCTCGGGTAAAATAAGATGTTTCTAACACTTCCATTTGATATTTCCATCACTTTTTATAAGCAAGTTCAGTGAAAAGGTTTGTCTTATTTGTCAGGTCAATATTAGAGAAACGAAGTGATTTCTTTCCAAGGATGTACATCTAATAATCTTGGTTAAACCTTCAATCTTGTTTTAAATGCTTTTCCATTGAAAATGATACCTCTCTTTCAGCTCCCCCATTTCTGAGAAGTATAAAATCTTATAATTTATTATTACCAAAGGGGAAAGGTGGGAGGAGGGATAAATTAACAGTTTGGAATTAACACATACACACTGCTATGTATAAAATAGATCATCAACAAGGAACTACTGTATAGCACAGGGAACTACACTCAACATTTTGCAATAACCTATAAGGGGAAATAATCTGAAAAAGAATAGATATTTTTATTGACATCATCTATCAATGATAGTTAAAGTGTAGCCTAAGGGAAGCTGGTGGTGAGTGCTTCTGACCCTGAAGACTTCAATCATCTAAAGTTTGGACTCTGCCTACTTCCCAAGGCCCTTAATGAACATATGTGTAGCCGTAGCTTAAAAACTTCCCCAGTTTGGGTTTCGGGGAGACACTGATTTTGAAAAAGCCCTGGTGTTCTCCTTACATGAATGGGACTCTTCCTACTGCTAAAACATGTCTGTCACACCCAGAGGATGGTATACCGTCTGATCGGGAAGAGTTTGGAAAAGGCATCTCATCTCCTCATCTCCTGGTGCTCGGGTTCACCCCTCCAGCGTCTTTACTAACAGTCTCCCCACTTGGAGATGTCAGCACTGTCAACATCCTGTTGCGTACAGTTTGGAATTTGTCCAGAGGATGAAGCGGAAGGATGAGGAACAATGAGAGACAAGTCCTAGGTGTTCAGACAGGCACATGTCACTCTAATTTCCAATCAGGAAGACGAATTGACCAAAGGCTAGGGTTGCCCATGGAAACAGTATAGGGCTTGAGGAAATCCCGCTGCTTTGTGGCCAGTTCCCATAAACACAAGTTGAACAATGGAACTCAGGGGCAGTAAAATTCACAAAACTGCAGAGTTGAAAATATCCATCACTGAAAAATGTCTTGAGGAAAGTCAGAGAAAAGGACTTGTAAGCAAGGGAGAATGGCAGGAAAGGGATTTGAGGAGGTAGAAAGGACTCGCCATTAAGCACAAGAAAAGGAGCTGAACATTGCCAACATTGCAGTTGGCCAAAAAGGGTGTATGCGTTTTTTTTCTGTATATATTCAAGAAAAGGGCATACACTTTTTTAGCCAACCAAACAGGTGGGCACTGGAAGTCAATACTACAAAAGATATCACTTCGCATCAGTCAGAAGAGCCATCCTCATAAAGCGTAAACAACAGAAATGCAGGACAGGGCAACGAGAAGAGGGAGCCCTGTGAGACTTATAGTGGAAATGTATATTGCCAACGGCCATTCTGGAGAAGTGTATTGTGTTTACTAAAGCATCTAAAAAATGAGCTACAGAGCATAGGGCACTTGCACTCATGGGCGTATATCTTGGGAAAAACAAAAATCGAGAGGACACAGGCACCCCAATGTTTACCCCCTCTCTGTTTAAAAGATCCTCGACTAGGATATAACTTAAATGTCTCTGGAGGGAAAAACTGGATAGAGATGTGGTACTTAGGTAGAGTGGAATATTATTCAGCCTGGAAATCAATGAAATATGGCCAGTTGTAACAACTCCGGAGGAGTTACGTATGATCATTCTAAGTGACAGAATTCAAAAAGAAAAAGACACATATCATAAGATATCACTTAAAGGTGGAATCCAAAATGGCTACACATGAAATAAATTACAAAACAAAAACATAGTCAAATATGTAGAAAACACGCATAAGGCTGCTAAACGGGAAAGGTGGGGAGGGGTGAGGCATCATCCAGGAGGTTGAAATTAGCAAAGATACCATTCCAAATACCAAACTGATAATCAACAAGGCCTACACGGTAGCTAAAAGAACTGCACTCAGCACACTCAAGTCACCGGAAAAGAATATATACGACTGGTAAGAATCTGAAAAAGAATTTATTGATGACTCTCTGTACGTGAATCAAGTGGATGTACAGCAGCAAGAAACAGAGCTTTGAAAATCAGCTGTAACCAATATAGTAATAAATTGAAAAAAATAAACGACAGAGAGACAGAGAAAACCTCTTACAACTTTTCCTCAGGGACGGTGATGCAACATGGATTGAACACATCTAGACCCACAGCAGGATGAGACATAAGGCTGGAAACTGTTTGCGCTAAGAGAAATGTGAGGTTGGGTGAGGAAATGCACACCCTTTAAAGTAATACTACCTGGTACCCATTCAATGGGTCCCAAATCTGCAGGTTCAAGGGATCTTCCTACAGCTAAAACATGCATGGAAAACCCAGAGGACTGTACACCATGTGATCGGGAGATGTGTCTAAAATGCACCTCATTTATCCTCTCCTGGTGCTCCTGTTCACCATTCCAGCCATGTTACTTAGAATCTCCCCACTTGGAGAATCAGCACATTTAAACTTCTGTTTCACACATTTTGCAAATTGTGAGGAGGATGAACGGGAAGAGGGGGAACCAATGAGAGAATAGTTGTAGGGGTTTGGACGGGCACATATCACTCTAATTTCCCATTAAGAATAAGAATTAAAGAAAGGCTCAGCCTGCCTCGCCGGAGCCAAAATAGGGCCTGAAGCAATCCTGCGGGTTTGAGGCCAGCTCACAAAAGAGCAACTTAAAAAATGGAGCTCAGGGTCACTGCAATTCACAAACCTGCAGAGTTATAAATGAAAACTAATGTCCAAAAATATGTTGAGGTAAGGCAAAGAAGAGGATCTGAATGCAAGACAGAATTGCAAGAAACAGATTTCAAGAGATAGATTGGACTCGTCTTTAACGCACATGAAAAGCGGCAGAATTTCGACAATGATGCAGTTGGCCCAAAAGGGCGTATGCGTTTTTTCCTGATTATATCCAGGAAAAAACGCATACGCACTTTATGGGCAACGAAGCAAGCAAGCAATGCAAATGTGCACAACAAAGAAGTCTCACTTCCCACCGGTCAAAAGGGCCATCCTAAAAAATTGTAAAAACCAGAAATGCAGGACAGGCCATGGAGAACAGGGAGCCTTTATACGCTGATGGGCAGTGTGTGAACTGCCGAGAGCCACTCTGGAGAAGTGTATGGTGGTTCCTAAATCATCTAAAAAACAGAGCTACAGAGCATAGGACACTTCCAATCATGGGAGTATATCTAGGGAAGTCTAAAAATCAACAAGACACAAGCACACCACAGTTTAGGGCTACTCTGTTTACAAGAACCTCAACTTCAGTACACCTTAAATATCCCAGGAAAGAGAACAATGGATAAAGAAGATGTGGTACTTATGTACAATGGAATATCTCTTCACCATGAAATCAATGTAATAAGGCTAGTAGAAGGATAAAGAGTGGATTTAGGTCCGATAATACTACTTGAAATAAGTCAAACAGAAAAAGAAACATATCATAAGATATCACTTATAGAGGGAGGGTAAATATGGCTGCACAAGAAATGAATTACAGAACAGAACAGTGTCTCACATTTAGAAAACACACTTATGTCAGCTTAAGGGGAAAGGAGAGGTGGGGTGATGCATAAAACCAGAGTTTGAAATTAGCACAGATACCGTTCAATAAACCAAATAGGTATTAGACAAGATCTACACCTTGCTCAATGAACTGGCCTCAACACACCCTATACACCGCAGAGAAATATATCTGAGTAATAAGAATCTTAAAACCCATGTATTGATATATCTCCATAAGGGAATCAAGTGTGTGCAGAGCGGCACAAACACAGCAGTGAAAATGAGCTAAACCCCATTATAGAAATAAATTTTAAAAACAAAACGCTGAAACAATGAAAGAGAGAAAAATTCTTACAAAATTCGCTCAGGGGCTGTGATGCAACCTGGATTGACCACATATAAAACCACAGCTGGATAAGACATAAGGCTGGACACTTGGGGCTGAGAGGATTGGTGAGCTTTGGTGAGCAACTGCCGAAAGTTTAATGCAATACTTCATGCTACTCAGTCCAAGGGTCCCAGCACTCCAGGTTGAAGGGAATCTTCCTACAGCTAAACCATGCTTGGGAAACCCAGCGACTGGTATACCATATGATCGGGAAAGGTTTCTAAAACGCACCTCATTTTTCCTCTCCTGGGGCTCCGGATCGACATTCCAGCCGCTTTACTAACAACATCCCCACATGGAGTCAATGCCTTTAAGTTCTGGTATCGCACAGTCTGCAGTTAGTGCGGAGGATGAATGGGAATGGGGGAACCAGTGAGAAACAAGCTGTAGTGGTTTCAATGGGCACATGTCACACTAATGTCACATCAGTAAGAAGAATTAACCAAAGGCACAGCAAGGTGCCCCAGAAGAAAAATAGGGCTTCAAGGAATCCTGTGGTTATGGGGCAAGACCACAAAAATAAGAGCTGAAAAGTGGGGCTAAGGGCCACTGCAATTCAAAAACCTGCAGAGTTATAAAGGCCAACTATTTTCAAAAAATATATTGAGGTAAGGCTATGAAGAGACATTGAAAGCAAGGCAGAATTGCAGGAAACCGATTTCAGGAGGTAGACTGGAATTGCATTGAAAACATATGAAGAGAGCCAGAACCTCGACAATGATGCACTTGGCCAAAAAGGGCGTATGTGTTTTTTCCTGAATATATTCAGGAAAAAACGCATACACACTTTTTGGTCAACCAAGCAAGCTTGCAAAGGAAATCTGCAGTACAATGAAGTCTCACTTACACCTGGTCAAAAGGGCAATCTGAAAAAAGTGTAAAATCCATAAAGGCACGACACGGCATGGAGAACTGGGAGCCTTCTGATGCTGATGGGCGGGATGTAAATTGCCAACAGCCACTCTGGAGAAGTGTATGGTGTTTCCCGAAACATCTAAAAAACAAAGCAACAGAGCCTAGGGCACTTCCACTTATGGTCCTATAGCTTAGGGAAATTAAAATCAAAAAGACACAGCCACCCCAAAGTTTGGGACGCCTCTGTTTACAAGAACCTCGTTTACAGTACAAGTTCAATATTGCAGAAAGTGAAAAATGGGTAAAGAAGTTGTGGTATTTACGTACAATGCAGTATCACTCAGCAATGATATCTATGTCATCAGGCCCGTAGCAGCACAATGAGTGTATTCAGGTATGGTGATTCTAACTGAAATAAGTCACACAGAAAAAGAAACATTAAAAAATATCACTAATACACTGAATGTAAACTTGGCTACAGAGGAACTGAATTCCAAAACAGAACAGGGTCTCAAATTTAGAAAAGCAACTTATGCTTGCTTAAGGAGAAAGTTGAGTTGGGGTGCTGCATAAAACCAGAGATTGAAATGAGCACAGATAAAGTTCCTTAAGCCAAATATGGAATAGACAAGAGCTACTCCTTGCTCAATGAAATGGACTCAACACCGCATATTAAACGCCTAAGAATGTACCTGACTAGTAAGTATCTTAAAACCTATGGATTGCTATGTCTCCAAAAGAGAATCAAGCGTGTGTACAGGGGCATAAACGCAGCAGTGATAGGATTGGAGAGGTTCGGTGAGCAAATGAAGACCCTTTGAAGTCATATTGCATGGTACCCATTCCACGGGTCTCAACTCTCCAGGTTTAAGGTATTCTTCCTTCAGCTAAAACATGCATGTGGAACCCAGAGTATGATCAACCGTGTGATCGGGAGACGTTTTCAGATATGTCTCAGTTTTCGTCCCCTGGTACTTGGGTGTAACATTCCAGACGCTTTACTAACAATCTCCCCACTTGGAGAGTCAGTGCCTTTAACCTCCTGTTTGGCCCAGTTTGCAATTTCTGCGGAAGATGAACAGGAATAGGGAGAACCAATGAGAGACTAGCTGGAGGTGTCTGGACGGGCAAATTTAACTCTCATTTCCCACCAGGAAGAGGAAATAACCAAAGGCTCAGCGTGCCGTGCCAGAACCAGATTAGGGCCTGAAGCAATCTTGCGGTGTTACGGCCAGCTCACAAGAAAGCGAGTTGAAGAAAAGAGCTCAGGGGCACTGTAATTCACAAACCTGCAGAGTTATAAATGACAGCTATTGTCCAAAAATATACTGAAGTAAGGCTGCCAAGAGGACTTGAAAGCGGGGCAGAATTGCAGGAAACCGATTTCAGGAGGTAGACTGGAATTGCATTGAAAGCATAGGAAAAGAGGCAGAACGTCCACAATGATGCACTTGGCCAAAAAGGGCGTATGCGTTTTTTCCTGAATATATTCAGGAAAAAACGCATACGCCCTTTTTGGCCAACCAAGCAAGCTTGCAAAGGAAATCTGCACTACAATGAAGTCTCACTTCCCCCCGGTCAAAAGGGCCATCTGAAAAAAGTGTAAAATCCAGCAAGGCAGGACAGGCCATGGAGAACTGGGAGCCTTGTTATGCTGATGGGCGGGATGTACATTGCCAACAGACACTCGGGAGAAGTGTATGGTGTTTCCTGAAACATCTAAAAAACAAAGCAACAGAGCCTAGGGCACTTCCACTTATGGTCCTATAATTTGGGAAATTAAATTCAAAAAGACACAGCCATCCCAAAGTTTGGGACGGCTCTGTTTAAAACAACCTCGTTTACGTTACAAATTCAATATCACAGAAAGTGAGAAATGGATAAAGAAGTTGTGGTACTCACGTAAAATGCAGAATCACTCAGCAATGAAATCTATGTCATCAGGCCCATAGCAGCATAATGAGTGGATTCAGGTACGATGATTCTAACTGAAACAAGTCACACAGAAAAACAAACATCATAAGATATCAGTAATACACGGAATGTAAACTTGGCTACACAGGAACTGAATTACAGAACAGAACAGGGTCTCAAATTTAGAAAACCAACTTATGCTTGCTTAAGGGGAAAGGTGAGTTGGGGTGCTGCATAAAACCAGAGATTGAAATGAGCACAGATAAAGTTCCTTAAGCCAAATATGGAATAGACAAGAGCTACTCCTTGCTCAACGAAATGGACTCAACACCCCATATTAAACGCCTAAGAATGTACCTGACTAGTAAGTATCTTAAAACCTATGGATTGCTATGTCTCCAAAAGAGAATCAAGCGCGTGCACAGGGGCATAAACGCAGCAGTGATAGGATTGGAGAGGTTCGGTGAGCAAATGAAGACCCTTTGAAGTCATATTGCATGGTACCCATTCCATGGGTCTCAACTCTCCAGGTTTAAGGTATTCTTCCTTCAGCTAAAACATGCATGTGGAACCCAGAGTATGATCAACCGTGTGATCGGGACACGTGTTCAAATATGTCTCAGTTTTCCTCCCCTGGTACTCGGGTGCAACATTCCAGACGCTTTACTAACACTCTCCCCACTTGGAGAGTCAGCGCCTTTAACCTCCTGTTTGGCCCAGTTTGCAATTTCTGCGGAAGATGAACAGGAATAGGGAGAACCAATGAGAGACTAGCTGGAGGTGTCTGGACGGGCAAATTTAACTCTCATTTCCCACCAGGAAGAGGAAATAACCAAAGGCTCAGCGTGCCGTGCCGGAACCAGATTAGGGCCTGAAGCCAACCTGTGGTGTTGCGGCCAGCTCACAAGAAAGCGAGTTGAAGAAAGGAGCTCAGGGGCACTGTAATTCACAAAACTGTAGAGTTATAAATGACAGCTATCGTCCAAAAATATACTGAAGTAAGGCTGCCAAGAGGACTTGAAAGCGGGGCAGAATTGCAGGAAACCGATTTCAGGAGGTAGACTGGAACTGCAATTCAAGCATAGGAAAAGAGGCAGAACGTCCACAATGATGCACTTGGCCAAAAAGGGCGCATGCGTTTTTTCCTGAATATATTCAGGAAAAAACGCATGCGCCCTTTTTGGCCAACCAAGCAAGCTTGCAATGGAAATCGGCACTACAATGAAGTCTCACTTCCCCCCGGTCAAAAGGGCCATCTGAAAAAAGTGTAAAATCCAGAAAGGCAGGACAGGCCATGGAGAACTGGGAGCCTTGTTATGCTGATGGGCGGGATGTAAATTGCCAACAGACACTCGGGAGAAGTGTATGGTGTTTCCTGAAACATCTAAAAAACAAAGCAACAGAGCCTAGGGCACTTCCACTTATGGTCTTATAGCTTAGGGAAATTAAAATCAAAAAGACACAGCCACCCCAAAGTTTCAGACGCCTCTGTTTACAAGAACCTCGTTTACAGTACAAGTTCCATATCACAGAAAGTGAAAAATGGATAAAGAACTTGTGGTACTTACGTACAATGCAGTATCACTCAGCAATGAAATCTATGTCATCAGGCCCGTAGCAGCATAATGAGTGGATTCAGGTACGATGATTCTAACTGAAATAAGTCACACAGAAAAAGGAACATCATAAGATATCACTAATACACGGAATGTAAACTGGGCTACACAGGAACTGAATTCCAAAACAGAACAGGGTCTCATATTTAGAAAACCAACTTATGCTTGCTTAAGGGGAAAGGTGAGTTGGGGTGCTGCATAAAACCAGAGATTGAAATGAGCACAGATAAAGTTCCTTAAGCCAAATATGGAATAGACAAGAGCTACTCCTTGCTCAACGAAATGGACTCAACACCGCATATTAAACGCCTAAGAATGTACCTGACTAGTAAGTATCTTAAAACCTATGGATTGCTATGTCTCCGAAAGAGAATCAAGCATGTGTACAGGGGCATAAACGCAGCAGTGATAGGATTGGAGAGATTCGGTGAGCAAATGAAGACCCTTTGAAGTCATATTGCATGGTACCCATTCCACGGGTTTCAACTACCCAGGTTTAAGGTATCCTTCCTTCAGCTAAAATATGCATGTGGAACCTAGAGTATGATCAACCATGTGATCGGGAGACGTGTTCATATATGTCTCAGTTTTCGTACCCTGGTACTCGGGTGCAACATTCCAGACGCTTTACTAACACCCTCCCGACTTGGAGAGTCAGTCCCTTTAACCTCGTGTTTGGCCCAGTTTGCAATTTCTGCGGAAGATGAACAGGAATAGCGAGAACCAATGAGAGACTAGCTGGAGGTGTCTGGACGGGCAAATTTAACTCTCATTTCCCACCAGGAAGAGGAAATAACCAAAGGCTCAGCGAGCCGTGCCGGAACCAGATTAGGGGCTGAAGCCATCCTGCGGTGTTACGGCCAGGTCACAAGAAAGCGAGATGAAGAAAGGAGCTCAGGGGCAATGTAATTCACAAACCTGCAGAGTTATAAATGACAGCTATCGTCCAAAAGTATACTGAAGTAAGGCTGCCAAGAGGACTTGAAAGCAGGGCAGAATTGCAGGAAACCGATTTCAGGAGGTAGACTGGAATTGCATTGAAAGCATAGGAAAAGAGGCAGAACGTCCACAATGATGCACTTGGCCAAAAAGGGCGTATGCGTTTTTTCCTGAATATATTCAGGAAAAAACACATACGCCCTTTTTGGCCAACCAAGCAAACTTGCAAAGGAAATCTGCACTACAATGAAGTCTCACTTCCCCCCGGTCAAAAGGGCCATCTGAGAAAAGTGTAAAATCCAGAAAGGCAGGAAGGGCCATGGAGAACTGGGAGCCTTGTTATGCTGATGGACGGGATGTAAATTGCCAACAGACACTCGGGAGAAGTGTATGGTGTTTCCTGAAACATCTAATAAACAAAGCAACAGAGCCTAGGGCACTTCCACTTATGGTCCTATAGCTTAGGGAAATTAAAATCAAAAAGACACAGCCACCCCAAAGTTTGGGACGCCTCTGTTTACAAGAACCTCGTTTACAGTACAAGTTCAATATCACAGAAAGTGAAAAATGGATAAAGAACTTGTGGTACTTACGTACAATGCAGTATCACTCAGCAATGAAATCTATGTCATCAGGCCCGTAGCAGCATAATGAGTGGATTCAGGTATGATGATTCTAACTAAAATAAGTCACACAGAAAAAGAAACATCATAAGATAACACTAATACACGGAATGTAAACTTGGCTACACAGGAACTGAATTACAGAACAGAACAGGGTCTCAAATTTAGAAAACCAACTTATGCTTGCTTAAGGGTAAAGGTGAGTTGGGGTGCTGCATAAAACCAGAGATTGAAATGAGCACAGATAAAGTTCCTTAAGCCAAATATGGAATAGACAAGAGCTACTCCTTGCTCAACGAAATGGACTCAACACCGCATATTAAACGCCTAAGAATGTACCTGACTAGTAAGTATCTTAAAACCTATGGATTGCTATGTCTCCGAAAGAGAATCAAGCATGTGTACAGGGGCATAAACGCAGCAGTGATAGGATTGGAGAGATTCGGTGAGCAAATGAAGACCCTTTGAAGTCATATTGCATGGTACCCATTCCACGGGTTTCAACTACCCAGGTTTAAGGTATCCTTCCTTCAGCTAAAATATGCATGTGGAACCTAGAGTATGATCAACCATGTGATCGGGAGACGTGTTCATATATGTCTCAGTTTTCGTACCCTGGTACTCGGGTGCAACATTCCAGACGCTTTACTAACACCCTCCCGACTTGGAGAGTCAGTCCCTTTAACCTCGTGTTTGGCCCAGTTTGCAATTTCTGCGGAAGATGAACAGGAATAGCGAGAACCAATGAGAGACTAGCTGGAGGTGTCTGGACGGGCAAATTTAACTCTCATTTCCCACCAGGAAGAGGAAATAACCAAAGGCTCAGCGAACCGTGCCGGAACCAGATTAGGGGCTGAAGCCATCCTGCGGTGTTGCGGCCAGGTCACAAGAAAGCGAGTTGAAGAAAGGAGCTCAGGGGCAATGTAATTCACAAACCTGCAGAGTTATACATGACAGCTATCGTCCAAAAATATACTGAAGTAAGGCTGCCAAGAGGACTTGAAAGCAGGGCAGAATTGCAGGAAACCGATTTCAGGAGGTAGACTGGAATTGCATTGAAAGCATAGGAAAAGAGGCAGAACGTCCACAATGATGCACTTGGCCAAAAAGGGCGTATGCGTTTTTTCCTGAATATATTCAGGAAAAAACACATACGCCCTTTTGGCCAACCAAGCAAACTTGCAAAGGAAATCTGCACTACAATGAAGTCTCACTTCCCCCCGGTCAAAAGGGCCATCTGAGAAAAGTGTAAAATCCAGAAAGGCAGGAAGGGCCATGGAGAACTGGGAGCCTTGTTATGCTGATGGGCGGGATGTAAATTGCCAACAGACACTCGGGAGAAGTGTATGGTGTTTCCTGAAACATCTAAAAAACAAAGCAACAGAGCCTAGGGCACTTCCACTTATGGTCCTATAGCTTAGGGAAATTAAAATCAAAAAGACACAGCCACCCCAAAGTTTGGGACGCCTCTGTTTACAAGAACCTCGTTTACAGTACAAGTTCAATATCACAGAAAGTGAAAAATGGATAAAGAACTTGTGGTACTTACGTACAATGCAGTATCACTCAGCAATGAAATCTATGTCATCAGGCCCGTAGCAGCATAATGAGTGGATTCAGGTATGATGATTCTAACTGAAATAAGTCACACAGAAAAAGAAACATCATAAGATATCACTAATACACGGAATGTAAACTTGGCTACACAGGAACTGAATTCCAAAACAGAACAGGGTCTCAAATTTAGAAAACCAACTTATGCTTGCTTAAGGGGAAAGGTGAGTTGGGGTGCTGCATAAAACCAGGATTGAAATGAGCACAGATAAAGTTCCTTAAGCCAAATATGGAATAGACAAGAGCTACTCCTTGCTCAATGAAATGGACTCAACACAGCATATTAAACGCCTAAGAATGTACCTGACTAGTAAGTATCTTAAAACCTATGGATTGCTATGTCTCCAAAAGAGAATCAAGCGTGTGTACAGGGGCATAAACGCAGCAGTGATAGGATTGGAGAGGTTCGGTGAGCAAATGAAGACCCTTTGAAGTCATATTGCATGGTACCCATTCCACGGGTTTTAACTACCCAGGTTTAAGGTATTCTTCCTTCAGCTAAAACATGCATGTGGAACCCAGAGTATGATCAACCGTGTGAACGGGAGACGTGTTCAAATATGTCTCAGTTTTCCTCCCCTGGTACTCGGGTGCAACATTCCAGACACTTTACTAACACTCTCCCCACTTGGAGAGTCAGCGCCTTTAACCTCCTGTTTGGCCCAGTTTGCAATTTCTGCGGAAGATGAACAGGAATAGGGAGAACCAATGAGAGACTAGCTGGAGGTGTCTGGACGGGCAAATTTAACTCTCATTTCCCACCAGGAAGAGGAATTAAGCAAAGGCTCAGCGTGCCATGCCGGAACCAGATTAGGGCCTGAAGCCATCCTGCGGTGTTGCGGCCAGCTCACAAGAAAGCGAGTTGAAGAAAGGAGCTCAGGGGCACTGTAATTCACAAACCTGCAGAGTTATAAATGACAGCTATCGTCCAAAAATATACTGAAGTAAGGCTGCCAAGAAGACTTGAAAGCGGGGCAGAATTGCAGGAAACCGATTTCAGGAGGTAGACAGGAATTGCATTAAAAGCATAGGAAAAGAGGCAGAACGTCCACAATGATGCACTTAGCCAAAAGGGCGTATGCGTTTTTTCCTGAATATATTCAGGAAAAGACGCATACGCCCTCTTTGGCCAACCAAGCAAGCTTGCAAAGGAAATCTGCACTACAATGAAGTCTCACTTCCCCCCGGTCAAAAGGGCCATCTGAAAAAAGTGTAAAATCCAGAAAGGCAGGACAGGCCATGGAGAACTGGGAGCCTTGTTATGCTGATGGGCGGGATGTAAATTGCCAACAGACACTGGGGAGAAGTGTATGGTGTTTCCTGAAACATCTAAAAAACAAAGCAACAGAGCCTAGGGCACTTCCACTTATGGTCCTATAGCTTAGGAAAATTTAAATAAAAAAGACACAGCCACCCCAAAGTTTGGGACGCCTCTGTTTACAAGAACCTCGTTTACATTACAAGTTCAACATCACAGAAAGTGAAAAATGGATAAAGAAGTTGTGGTATTTACTTACAAAGCAATATCACTCAGCAATGAAATCTATGTCATCAGGCCCTTAGCAGCACAATGAGTGGATTCAGGTATGATGATTCTAACTGAAATAAGTCACACAGAAAAAGAAACATCATAAGATATCAGTAATACACGGAATGTAAACTTGGCTACACAGGAACTGAATTCCAAAACAGAACAGGGTCTCAAATTTAGAAAATCAACTTATGCTTGCTTAAGGGGAAAGGTGAGTTGGGGTGCTACATAAAACCAGAGATTGAAATGAGCACAGATAAAGTTCCTTAAGCCAAATATGGAATAGACAAGAGCTACTCCTTGCTCAACGAAATGGACTCAACACCCTATATTAAACGCCAAAGAATGTACCTGACTAGTAAGTATCTTAAAACCTATGGATTGCTATGTCTCCAAAAGAGAATCAAGCGTGTGTACAGGGGCATAAACGCAGCACTGATAGGATTGGAGAGGTTCGGTGAGCAAATGAAGACCCTTTGAAGTCATATTGCATGGTACCCATTCCACGGGTCTCAACTCTCCAGGTTTAAGGTATTCTTCCTTCAGCTAAAACATGCATGTGGAACCCAGAGTATGATCAACCATGTGAATAGCAGACGTGTTCAAATATGTCTCAGTTTTCGTACCCTGGTACTCGGGTGTAACATTCCAGACGCTTTACTAACACTCTCCCCACTTAGAGAGTCAGCGCCTTTAACCTCCTGTTTGGCCCAGTTTGCAATTTCTGCGGAAGATGAACAGGAATAGGGAGAACCAATGACAGACTAGCTGGAGGTGTCTCGACGGGCAAATTTAACTCTCATTTCCCACCAGGAAGAGGAAATAACCAAAGGCTCAGCGTGCCGTGCCGGAAACAGATTAGGGCCTGAAGCCATCCTGCGGTGTTGCGGCCAGCTCACCAGAAAGCGAGTTGAAGAAAGGAGCTCAGGGGCACTGTAATTCACAAACCTGCAGAGTTATAAATGACAGCTATCGTCCAAAAATATACTGAAGTAAGGCTGCCAAGAGGACTTGAAAGCGGGGCAGAATTGCAGGAAACCGATTTCAGGAGGTAGACTGGAACTGCAATTCAAGCATAGGAAAAGAGGCAGAACGTCCACAATGATGCACTTGGCCAAAAAGGGCGCATGCGTTTTTTCCTGAATATATTCAGGAAAAAACGCATGCGCCCTTTTTGGCCAACCAAGCAAGCTTGCAATGGAAATCGGCACTACAATGAAGTCTCACTTCCCCCCGGTCAAAAGGGCCATCTGAAAAAAGTGTAAAATCCAGAAAGGCAGGACAGGCCATGGAGAACTGGGAGCCTTGTTATGCTGATGGGCGGGATGTAAATTGCCAACAGACACTCGGGAGAAGTGTATGGTGTTTCCTGAAACATCTAAAAAACAAAGCAACAGAGCCTAGGGCACTTCCACTTATGGTCTTATAGCTTAGGGAAATTAAAATCAAAAAGACACAGCCACCCCAAAGTTTCAGACGCCTCTGTTTACAAGAACCTCGTTTACAGTACAAGTTCCATATCACAGAAAGTGAAAAATGGATAAAGAACTTGTGGTACTTACGTACAATGCAGTATCACTCAGCAATGAAATCTATGTCATCAGGCCCGTAGCAGCATAATGAGTGGATTCAGGTACGATGATTCTAACTGAAATAAGTCACACAGAAAAAGGAACATCATAAGATATCACTAATACACGGAATGTAAACTGGGCTACACAGGAACTGAATTCCAAAACAGAACAGGGTCTCAAATTTAGAAAACCAACTTATGCTTGCTTAAGGGGAAAGGTGAGTTGGGGTGCTGCATAAAACCAGAGATTGAAATGAGCACAGATAAAGTTCCTTAAGCCAAATATGGAATAGACAAGAGCTACTCCTTGCTCAACGAAATGGATTCAACACCCCATATTAAACGCCTAAGAATATACCTGACTAGTAAGTATCTTAAAACCTATGGATTGCTATGTCTCCGAAAGAGAATCAAGCGTGTGTACAGGGGCATAAACGCAGCAGTGATAGGATTGGAGAGGTTCGGTGAGCAAATGAAGACCCTTTGAAGTCATATTGCATGGTACCCATTACACGGGTATCAACTCTCCAGGTTTAAGGTATTCTTCCTTCAGCTAAAACATGCATGTGGAACCCAGAGTATGATCAACCATGTGATCGGGACACGTGTTCAAATATGTCTCAGTTTTCCTCCCCTGGTACTCGGGTGCAACATTCCAGACGCTTTACTAACACTCTCCCCACTTGGAGAGTCAGCGCCTTTAACCTCCTGTTTGGCCCAGTTTGCAATTTCTGCGGAAGATGAACAGGAATAGGGAGAACCAATGACAGACTAGCTGGAGGTGTCTCGACGGGCAAATTTAACTCTCATTTCCCACCAGGAAGAGGAAATAACCAAAGGCTCAGCGTGCCGTGCCGGAAACAGATTAGGGCCTGAAGCCATCCTGTGGTGTTGCGGCCAGCTCACAAGAAAGCGAGTTGAAGAAAGGAGCTCAGGGGCACTGTAATTCACAAAACTGTAGAGTTATAAATGACAGCTATCGTCCAAAAATATACTGAAGTAAGGCTGCCAAGAGGACTTGAAAGCGGGGCAGAATTGCAGGAAACCGATTTCAGGAGGTAGACTGGAATTGCATTGAAAGCATAGGAAAAGAGGCAGAACGTCCACAATGATGCACTTGGCCAAAAAGGGCGTATGCGTTTTTTCCTGAATATATTCAGGAAAAAACGGATATGCCCTTTTTGGCCAACCAAGCAAACTTGCAAAGGAAATCTGCACTACAATGAAGTCTCACTTCCCCCCGGTCAAAAGGGCCATCTGAAAAATGTGTAAAATCCAGAAAGGCAGGAAGGGCCATGGAGAACTGGGAGCCTTGTTATGCTGATGGGCGGGATGTAAATTGCCAACAGCCACTCGGGAGAAGTGTATGGTGTTTCCTGAAACATCTAAAAAATAAAGCAACAGAGCCTAGGGCACTTCCACTTATGGTCCTATAGCTTAGGGAAATTAAAATCAAAAAGACACAGCCACCCCAAAGTTTGGGACGCCTCTGTTTACAAGAACCTCGTTTACAGTACAAGTTCAACATCGCAGAAAGTGAAAATGGATAAAGAAGTTGTGGTATTTACTTACAAAGCAATATCACTCAGCAATGAAATCTATGTCATCAGGCCCTTAGCAGCACAATGAGTGGATTCAGGTATGATGATTCTAACTGAAATAAGTCACACAGAAAAAGAAACATCATAAGATATCACTAATACAAGGAATGTAAACTTGGCTACACAGGAACTGAATTACAGAACAGAACAGGGTCTCAAATTTAGAAAACCAACTTATGCTTGCTTAAGGGTAAAGGTGAGTTGGGGTGCTGCATAAAACCAGAGATTGAAATGAGCACAGATAAAGTTCCTTAAGCCAAATATGGAATAGACAAGAGCTACTCCTTGCTCAACGAAATGGACTCAACACCGCATATTAAACGCCTAAGAATGTACCTGACTAGTAAGTATCTTAAAACCTATGGATTGCTATGTCTCCGAAAGAGAATCAAGCATGTGTACAGGGGCATAAACGCAGCAGTGATAGGATTGGAGAGATTCGGTGAGCAAATGAAGACCCTTTGAAGTCATATTGCATGGTACCCATTCCACGGGTTTCAACTACCCAGGTTTAAGGTATCCTTCCTTCAGCTAAAATATGCATGTGGAACCTAGAGTATGATCAACCATGTGATCGGGAGACGTGTTCATATATGTCTCAGTTTTCGTACCCTGGTACTCGGGTGCAACATTCCAGACGCTTTACTAACACCCTCCCGACTTGGAGAGTCAGTCCCTTTAACCTCGTGTTTGGCCCAGTTTGCAATTTCTGCGGAAGATGAACAGGAATAGCGAGAAACAATGAGAGACTAGCTGGAGGTGTCTGGACGGGCAAATTTAACTCTCATTTCCCACCAGGAAGAGGAAATAACCAAAGGCTCAGCGAGCCGTGCCGGAACCAGATTAGGGGCTGAAGCCATCCTGCGGTGTTACGGCCAGGTCACAAGAAAGCGAGATGAAGAAAGGAGCTCAGGGGCAATGTAATTCACAAACCTGCAGAGTTATAAATGACAGCTATCGTCCAAAAGTATACTGAAGTAAGGCTGCCAAGAGGACTTGAAAGCAGGGCAGAATTGCAGGAAACCGATTTCAGGAGGTAGACTGGAATTGCATTGAAAGCATAGGAAAAGAGGCAGAACGTCCACAATGATGCACTTGGCCAAAAAGGGCGTATGCGTTTTTTCCTGAATATATTCAGGAAAAAACACATACGCCCTTTTTGGCCAACCAAGCAAACTTGCAAAGGAAATCTGCACTACAATGAAGTCTCACTTCCCCCCGGTCAAAAGGGCCATCTGAGAAAAGTGTAAAATCCAGAAAGGCAGGAAGGGCCATGGAGAACTGGGAGCCTTGTTATGCTGATGGACGGAATGTAAATTGCCAACAGACACTCGGGAGAAGTGTATGGTGTTTCCTGAAACATCTAATAAACAAAGCAACAGAGCCTAGGGCACTTCCACTTATGGTCCTATAGCTTAGGGAAATTAAAATCAAAAAGACACAGCCACCCCAAAGTTTGGGACGCCTCTGTTTACAAGAACCTCGTTTACAGTACAAGTTCAATATCACAGAAAGTGAAAAATGGATAAAGAACTTGTGGTACTTACGTACAATGCAGTATCACTCAGCAATGAAATCTATGTCATCAGGCCCGTAGCAGCATAATGAGTGGATTCAGGTATGATGATTCTAACTAAAATAAGTCACACAGAAAAAGAAACATCATAAGATAACACTAATACACGGAATGTAAACTTGGCTACACAGGAACTGAATTACAGAACAGAACAGGGTCTCAAATTTAGAAAACCAACTTATGCTTGCTTAAGGGTAAAGGTGAGTTGGGGTGCTGCATAAAACCAGAGATTGAAATGAGCACAGATAAAGTTCCTTAAGCCAAATATGGAATAGACAAGAGCTACTCCTTGCTCAACGAAATGGACTCAACACCGCATATTAAACGCCTAAGAATGTACCTGACTAGTAAGTATCTTAAAACCTATGGATTGCTATGTCTCCGAAAGAGAATCAAGCATGTGTACAGGGGCATAAACGCAGCAGTGATAGGATTGGAGAGATTCGGTGAGCAAATGAAGACCCTTTGAAGTCATATTGCATGGTACCCATTCCACGGGTTTCAACTACCCAGGTTTAAGGTATCCTTCCTTCAGCTAAAATATGCATGTGGAACCTAGAGTATGATCAACCATGTGATCGGGAGACGTGTTCATATATGTCTCAGTTTTCGTACCCTGGTACTCGGGTGCAACATTCCAGACGCTTTACTAACACCCTCCCGACTTGGAGAGTCAGTCCCTTTAACCTCGTGTTTGGCCCAGTTTGCAATTTCTGCGGAAGATGAACAGGAATAGCGAGAACCAATGAGAGACTAGCTGGAGGTGTCTGGACGGGCAAATTTAACTCTCATTTCCCACCAGGAAGAGGAAATAACCAAAGGCTCAGCGAACCGTGCCGGAACCAGATTAGGGGCTGAAGCCATCCTGCGGTGTTGCGGCCAGGTCACAAGAAAGCGAGTTGAAGAAAGGAGCTCAGGGGCAATGTAATTCACAAACCTGCAGAGTTATACATGACAGCTATCGTCCAAAAATATACTGAAGTAAGGCTGCCAAGAGGACTTGAAAGCAGGGCAGAATTGCAGGAAACCGATTTCAGGAGGTAGACTGGAATTGCATTGAAAGCATAGGAAAAGAGGCAGAACGTCCACAATGATGCACTTGGCCAAAAAGGGCGTATGCGTTTTTTCCTGAATATATTCAGGAAAAAACACATACGCCCTTTTGGCCAACCAAGCAAACTTGCAAAGGAAATCTGCACTACAATGAAGTCTCACTTCCCCCCGGTCAAAAGGGCCATCTGAGAAAAGTGTAAAATCCAGAAAGGCAGGAAGGGCCATGGAGAACTGGGAGCCTTGTTATGCTGATGGGCGGGATGTAAATTGCCAACAGACACTCGGGAGAAGTGTATGGTGTTTCCTGAAACATCTAAAAAACAAAGCAACAGAGCCTAGGGCACTTCCACTTATGGTCCTATAGCTTAGGGAAATTAAAATCAAAAAGACACAGCCACCCCAAAGTTTGGGACGCCTCTGTTTACAAGAACCTCGTTTACAGTACAAGTTCAATATCACAGAAAGTGAAAAATGGATAAAGAACTTGTGGTACTTACGTACAATGCAGTATCACTCAGCAATGAAATCTATGTCATCAGGCCCGTAGCAGCATAATGAGTGGATTCAGGTATGATGATTCTAACTGAAATAAGTCACACAGAAAAAGAAACATCATAAGATATCACTAATACACGGAATGTAAACTTGGCTACACAGGAACTGAATTCCAAAACAGAACAGGGTCTCAAATTTAGAAAACCAACTTATGCTTGCTTAAGGGGAAAGGTGAGTTGGGGTGCTGCATAAAACCAGGATTGAAATGAGCACAGATAAAGTTCCTTAAGCCAAATATGGAATAGACAAGAGCTACTCCTTGCTCAATGAAATGGACTCAACACAGCATATTAAACGCCTAAGAATGTACCTGACTAGTAAGTATCTTAAAACCTATGGATTGCTATGTCTCCAAAAGAGAATCAAGCGTGTGTACAGGGGCATAAACGCAGCAGTGATAGGATTGGAGAGGTTCGGTGAGCAAATGAAGACCCTTTGAAGTCATATTGCATGGTACCCATTCCACGGGTTTTAAATACCCAGGTTTAAGGTATTCTTCCTTCAGCTAAAACATGCATGTGGAACCCAGAGTATGATCAACCGTGTGAACGGGAGACGTGTTCAAATATGTCTCAGTTTTCCTCCCCTGGTACTCGGGTGCAACATTCCAGACACTTTACTAACACTCTCCCCACTTGGAGAGTCAGCGCCTTTAACCTCCTGTTTGGCCCAGTTTGCAATTTCTGCGGAAGATGAACAGGAATAGGGAGAACCAATGAGAGACTAGCTGGAGGTGTCTGGACGGGCAAATTTAACTCTCATTTCCCACCAGGAAGAGGAATTAAGCAAAGGCTCAGCGTGCCATGCCGGAACCAGATTAGGGCC
The DNA here is from genome assembly GCF_963455315.2 of Globicephala melas. Lineage (NCBI taxonomy): Eukaryota > Metazoa > Chordata > Mammalia > Artiodactyla > Delphinidae > Globicephala > Globicephala melas. The sequence goes on along the minus strand of NW_027207577.1, from coordinate 152,373 downwards.
TGAAGCCATCCTGCGGTGTTGCGGCCAGCTCACAAGAAAGCGAGTTTAAGAAAGGAGCTCAGGGGCACTGTAATTCACAAACCTGCAGAGTTATAAATGACAGCTATCGTCCAAAAATATACTGAAGTAAGGCTGCCAAGAAGACTTGAAAGCGGGGCAGAATTGCAGGAAACCGATTTCAGGAGGTAGACAGGAATTGCATTAAAAGCATAGGAAAAGAGGCAGAACGTCCACAATGATGCACTTAGCCAAAAGGGCGTATGCGTTTTTTCCTGAATATATTCAGGAAAAGACGCATACGCCCTCTTTGGCCAACCAAGCAAGCTTGCAAAGGAAATCTGCACTACAATGAAGTCTCACTTCCCCCCGGTCAAAAGGGCCATCTGAAAAAAGTGTAAAATCCAGAAAGGCAGGACAGGCCATGGAGAACTGGGAGCCTTGTTATGCTGATGGGCGGGATGTAAATTGCCAACAGACACTGGGGAGAAGTGTATGGTGTTTCCTGAAACATCTAAAAAACAAAGCAACAGAGCCTAGGGCACTTCCACTTATGGTCCTATAGCTTAGGAAAATTTAAATAAAAAAGACACAGCCACCCCAAAGTTTGGGACGCCTCTGTTTACAAGAACCTCGTTTACATTACAAGTTCAACATCACAGAAAGTGAAAAATGGATAAAGAAGTTGTGGTATTTACTTACAAAGCAATATCACTCAGCAATGAAATCTATGTCATCAGGCCCTTAGCAGCACAATGAGTGGATTCAGGTATGATGATTCTAACTGAAATAAGTCACACAGAAAAAGAAACATCATAAGATATCAGTAATACACGGAATGTAAACTTGGCTACACAGGAACTGAATTCCAAAACAGAACAGGGTCTCAAATTTAGAAAATCAACTTATGCTTGCTTAAGGGGAAAGGTGAGTTGGGGTGCTACATAAAACCAGAGATTGAAATGAGCACAGATAAAGTTCCTTAAGCCAAATATGGAATAGACAAGAGCTACTCCTTGCTCAACGAAATGGACTCAACACCCCATATTAAACGCCAAAGAATGTACCTGACTAGTAAGTATCTTAAAACCTATGGATTGCTATGTCTCCAAAAGAGAATCAAGCGTGTGTACAGGGGCATAAACGCAGCACTGATAGGATTGGAGAGGTTCGGTGAGCAAATGAAGACCCTTTGAAGTCATATTGCATGGTACCCATTCCACGGGTCTCAACTCTCCAGGTTTAAGGTATTCTTCCTTCAGCTAAAACATGCATGTGGAACCCAGAGTATGATCAACCATGTGAATAGCAGACGTGTTCAAATATGTCTCAGTTTTCGTACCCTGGTACTCGGGTGTAACATTCCAGACGCTTTACTAACACTCTCCCCACTTAGAGAGTCAGCGCCTTTAACCTCCTGTTTGGCCCAGTTTGCAATTTCTGCGGAAGATGAACAGGAATAGGGAGAACCAATGACAGACTAGCTGGAGGTGTCTCGACGGGCAAATTTAACTCTCATTTCCCACCAGGAAGAGGAAATAACCAAAGGCTCAGCGTGCCGTGCCGGAAACAGATTAGGGCCTGAAGCCATCCTGCGGTGTTGCGGCCAGCTCACCAGAAAGCGAGTTGAAGAAAGGAGCTCAGGGGCACTGTAATTCACAAACCTGCAGAGTTATAAATGACAGCTATCGTCCAAAAATATACTGAAGTAAGGCTGCCAAGAGGACTTGAAAGCGGGGCAGAATTGCAGGAAACCGATTTCAGGAGGTAGACTGGAACTGCAATTCAAGCATAGGAAAAGAGGCAGAACGTCCACAATGATGCACTTGGCCAAAAAGGGCGCATGCGTTTTTTCCTGAATATATTCAGGAAAAAACGCATGCGCCCTTTTTGGCCAACCAAGCAAGCTTGCAATGGAAATCGGCACTACAATGAAGTCTCACTTCCCCCCGGTCAAAAGGGCCATCTGAAAAAAGTGTAAAATCCAGAAAGGCAGGACAGGCCATGGAGAACTGGGAGCCTTGTTATGCTGATGGGCGGGATGTAAATTGCCAACAGACACTCGGGAGAAGTGTATGGTGTTTCCTGAAACATCTAAAAAACAAAGCAACAGAGCCTAGGGCACTTCCACTTATGGTCTTATAGCTTAGGGAAATTAAAATCAAAAAGACACAGCCACCCCAAAGTTTCAGACGCCTCTGTTTACAAGAACCTCGTTTACAGTACAAGTTCCATATCACAGAAAGTGAAAAATGGATAAAGAACTTGTGGTACTTACGTACAATGCAGTATCACTCAGCAATGAAATCTATGTCATCAGGCCCGTAGCAGCATAATGAGTGGATTCAGGTACGATGATTCTAACTGAAATAAGTCACACAGAAAAAGGAACATCATAAGATATCACTAATACACGGAATGTAAACTGGGCTACACAGGAACTGAATTCCAAAACAGAACAGGGTCTCAAATTTAGAAAACCAACTTATGCTTGCTTAAGGGGAAAGGTGAGTTGGGGTGCTGCATAAAACCAGAGATTGAAATGAGCACAGATAAAGTTCCTTAAGCCAAATATGGAATAGACAAGAGCTACTCCTTGCTCAACGAAATGGATTCAACACCCCATATTAAACGCCTAAGAATATACCTGACTAGTAAGTATCTTAAAACCTATGGATTGCTATGTCTCCGAAAGAGAATCAAGCGTGTGTACAGGGGCATAAACGCAGCAGTGATAGGATTGGAGAGGTTCGGTGAGCAAATGAAGACCCTTTGAAGTCATATTGCATGGTACCCATTACACGGGTATCAACTCTCCAGGTTTAAGGTATTCTTCCTTCAGCTAAAACATGCATGTGGAACCCAGAGTATGATCAACCATGTGATCGGGACACGTGTTCAAATATGTCTCAGTTTTCCTCCCCTGGTACTCGGGTGCAACATTCCAGACGCTTTACTAACACTCTCCCCACTTGGAGAGTCAGCGCCTTTAACCTCCTGTTTGGCCCAGTTTGCAATTTCTGCGGAAGATGAACAGGAATAGGGAGAACCAATGAGAGACTAGCTGGAGGTGTCTGGACGGGCAAATTTAACTCTCATTTCCCACCAGGAAGAGGAAATAACCAAAGGGTCAGCGTGCCGTGCCGGAACCAGATTAGGGCCTGAAGCCATCCTGCGGTGTTGCGGCCAGCTCACAAGAAAGAGAGTTGAAGAAAGGAGCTCAGGGGCACTGTAATTCACAAACCTGCAGAGTTATAAATGACAGCTATCGTCCAAAAATATACTGAAGTAAGGCTGCCAAGAGGACTTGAAAGCGGGGCAGAATTGCAGGAAACCGATTTCAGGAGGTAGACTGGAATTGCATTGAAAGCATAGGAAAAGAGGCAGAACGTCCACAATGATGCACTTGGCCAAAAAGGGCGTATGCGTTTTTTCCTGAATATATTCAGGAAAAAAGGCATACGCCCTTTTTGGCCAACCAAGCAAACTTGCAAAGGAAATCTGCACTACAATGAAGTCTCACTTCCCCCCGGTCAAAAGGGCCATCGGAAAAAAGTGTAAAATCCAGAAAGGCAGGACAGGCCATGGAGAACTGGGAGCCTTGTTATGCTGATGGGCGGGATGTCAATTGCCAACAGACACTCGGGAGAAGTGTATGGTGTTTCCTGAAACATCTAAAAAACAAAGCAACAGAGCCTAGGGCACTTCCACTTATCGTCCTATAGCTTAGGGAAATTAAAATCAAAAAGACACAGCCACCCCAAAGTTTGGGACGCCTCTGTTTACAAGAACCTCATTTACAGTACAAGTTCAACATCGCAGAAAGTGAAAAATTGATAAAGAACTTGTGGTACTTACGTACAATGCAGTATCACTCAGCAATGAAATCTATGTCATCTGACCCGTAGCAGCATAATGAGTGGATTCAGGTACGATGATTCTAACTGAAATAAGTCACACAGAAAAAGAAACATCATAAGATATCACTAATACACGGAATGTAAACTTGGCTACACAGGAACTGAATTCCAAAACAGAACAGGGTCTCAAATTTAGAAAACCAACTTATGCTTGCTTAAGGGGAAAGGTGAGTTGGGGTGCTGCATAAAACCAGAGATTGAAATGAGCACAGATAAAGTTCCTTAAGCCAAATATGGAATAGACAAGAGCTACTCCTTGCTCAACGAAATGGACTCAACACCCCATATTAAACGCCTAAGAATGTACCTGACTAGTAAGTACCTTAAAACCTATGGATTGCTATGTCTCCAAAAGAGAATCAAGCGTGTGTACAGGGGCATAAACGCAGCAGTGATAGGATTGGAGAGGTTCGGTGAGCAAATGAAGACCCTTTGAAGTCATATTGCATGGTACCCATTCCACGGGTTTCAACTATCCAGGTTAAAGGTATTCTTCCTTCAGCTAAAACAAGCATGTGGAACCTAGAGTATGATCAACCATGTGATCGGGAGACGTGTTCAAATATGTCTCAGTTTTCGTATCCTGGTACTCGGGTGCAACATTCCAGACGCTTTACTAACACTCTCCCCACTTGGAGAGTCAGTCCCTTTAACCTCCTGTTTGGCCCAGTTTGCAATTCCTGCGGAAGATGAACAGGAATAGGGAGAACCAATGAGAGACTAGCTGGAGGTGTCTGGACGGGCAAATTTAACTCTCATTTCCCACCAGGAAGAGGAAATAACCAAAGGCTCAGCGTGCCGTGCCGGAACCAGATTAGGGCCTGAAGCCATCCTGCGGTGTTGCGGCCACCTCACAAGAAAGCGAGTTGAAGAAAGGACCTCAGGGGCACTGTAATTCACAAACCTGCAGAGTTATAAATGACAGCTATCGTCCAAAAATATACTGAAGTAAGGCTGCCAAGAGGACTTCAAATCGGGACAGAATTGCAGGAAACCGATTTCAGGAGGTAGACTGGAATTGCATTGAAAGCATAGGAAAAGAGGCAGAACGTCCACAATGATGCACTTGACCAAAAAGGGCGTATGCGTTTTTTCCTGAATATATTCAGGAAAAAAGGCATACGCCCTTTTTGGCCAACCAAGCAAGCTTGCAATGGAAATCTGCACTACAATGAAGTCTCACTTCCCCCCGGTCAAAAGGGCCATCTGAAAAAAGTGTAAAATCCAGAAAGGCAGGACAGGCCATGGAGAACTGGGAGCCTTGTTATGCTGATGGGCAGGATGTAAGTTGCCAACAGACACTCGGGAGAAGTGTATGGTGTTTCCTGAAACATCTAAAAAACAAAGCAACAGAGCCTAGGGCACTTCCACTTATGGTCCTATAGCTTAGGGAAATTAAAATCAAAAAGACACAGCCACCCCAAAGTTTGGGACGCCTCTGTTTACAAGAACCTCATTTACAGTACAAGTTCAACATCGCAGAAAGTGAAAAATGGATAAAGAACTTGTGGTACTTACGTACAATGCAGTATCACTCAGCAATGAAATCTATGTCATCTGGCCCGTAGCAGCATAATGAGTGGATTCAGGTACGATGATTCTAACTGAAATAAGTCACACAGAAAAAGAAACTTCATAAGATATCACTAATACACGGAATGTAAACTTGGCTACACAGGAACTGAATTCCAAAACAGAACAGGGTCTCAAATTTAGAAAACCAACTTATGCTTGCTTAAGGGGAAAGGTGAGTTGGGGTGCTGCATAAAACCAGAGATTGAAATGAGCACAGATAAAGTTCCTTAAGCCAAATATGGAATAGACAAGAGCTACTCCTTGCTCAACGAAATGGACTCAACACCCCATATTAAACGCCTAAGAATGTACCTGACTAGTAAGTATCTTAAAACCTATGGATTGCTATGTCTCCAAAAGAGAATCAAGCGTGTGTACAGGGGCATAAACGCAGCAGTGATAGGATTGGAGAGGTTCGGTGAGCAAATGAAGACCCTTTGAAGTCATATTGCATGGTACCCATTACACGGGTCTCAACTCTCCAGGTTTAAGGTATTCTTCCTTCAGCTAAAACATGCATGTGGAACCCAGAGTATGATCAACCGTGTGAACGGGAGACGTGTTCAAATATGTCTCAGTTTTCCTCCCCTGGTAGTCGGGTGCAACATTCAAGATGCTTTTCTAACACTCTCCCCACTTGGAGAATCAGCGCCTTTAACCTCCTGTTTGGCCCAATTTGCAATTTCTGCGGAAGATGAACAGGAATAGCCAGAACCAATGAGAGACTAGCTGGAGGTGTCTGGACGGGCAAATTTAACTCTCATTTCCCACCAGGAAGAGGAAATAACCAAAGGCTCAGCGTGCTGTGCCGGAACCAGATTAGGGCCTGAAGCCATCCTGTGGTGTTGCGGCCAGCTCAAAAGAAAGCGAATTGAAGAAAGGAGCTCAGGGGCACTGTAATTCACAAACCTGCAGAGTTATAAATGACAGCTATCGTCCAAAAATATACTGAAGTAAGGCTGCCAAGAGGACTTGAAAGCGGGGCAGAATTGCAGGAAACCGATTTCAGGAGGTAGACTGGAATTGCATTGAAAGCATAGGAAAAGAGGCAGAACGTCCACAATGATGCACTTGGCCAAAAAGTGCATATGCGTTTTTTCCTGAATATATTCAGGAAAAAACGCATACGTCCTTTTTGGCCAACCAAGCAAGCTTGCAAAGGAAATCTGCACTACAATGAAGTCTCACTTCCCCCCGGTCAAAAGGACCATCGGAAAAAAGTGTAAAATCCAGAAAGGCAGGACAGGCCATGGAGAACTGGGAGCCTTGTTATGCTGATGGGTGGGATGTAAACTGCCAACAGACACTTGGGAGAAGTGTATGGTGTTTCCTGAAACATCTAAAAAACAAAGCAACAGAGCCTAGGGCACTTCCACTTATGGTCCTATAGCTTAGGGAAATTAAAACAAAAAAGACACAGCCAACCCAAAGTTTGGGACGCCTCTGTTTACAAGAACCTCGTTTACCGTACAAGTTCAATATCACAGAAATTGAAAAATGGATAAAGAAGTTGTGGTACTTACGTACAATGCAGTATCACTCAGCAATGAAATCTATGTCATCAGGCCCGTAGCAGCATAATGAGTGGATTCAGGTACGATGATTCTAACTGAAATAAGTCACACAGAAAAAGAAACATCATAAGATATCAGTAATACACGGAATGTAAACTTGTCTACACAGGAACTGAATTCCAAAACAGAACAGGGTCTCAAATTTAGAAAACCAACTTATGCTTGCTTAAGGGGAAAGGTGAGTTGGGGTGCTGCATAAAACCAGAGATTGAAATGAGCACAGATAAATTTCCTTAAGCCAAATATGGAATAGGCAAGAGCTACTCCTTGCTCAATGAAATGGACTCAACATCCCATATTAAACGCCTAAGAATGTACCTGACTAGTAAGCATCTTAAAACCTATGGATTGCTATGTCTCCAAAAGAGAATCAAGCGTGTGTACAGGGGCATAAACGCAGCAGTGATAGGATTGGAGAGGTTCGGTGAGCAAATGAAGACCCTTTGAAGTCATATTGCATGGTACCCATTACACGGGTTTCAGCTACCCAGGTTTAAGGTATTCTTCCTTCAGCTAAAACATGCATGTGGAACCCAGAGTATGATCAACCATGTGATCGGGAGACGTGTTCAAATATGTCTCAGTTTTCCTCCCCTGGTACTCGGGTGCAACATTCCAGACGCTTTACTAACACTCTCCCCACTTGGAGAGTCAGCTCCTTTAACCTCCTGTTTGGCCCAGTTTGCAATTTCTGCGGAAGATGAACAGCAATAGGGAGAACCAATGAGAGACTAGCTGGAGGTGTCTGGACGGGCAAATTTAACTCTCATTTCCCACCAGGAAGAGGAAATAACCAAAGGCTCAGCGTGCCGTGCCGGAATGAGATTAGGGCCTGAAGCCATCCTGCGGTGTTGCGGCCAGCTCAAAAGAAAGCGAGTTGAAGAAAGGAGCTCAGGGGCACTGTAATTCACAAACCTGCAGAGTTATAAATGACAGCTATCGTCCAAAAATATACTGAAGTAAGGCTGCCAAGAGGACTTGAAAGCGGGGCAGAATTGCAGGAAACCGATTTCAGGAGGTAGACTGGAATTGCATTGAAAGCATAGGAAAAGAGGCAGAACGTCCACAATGATGCACTTGGCCAAAAAGGGCGTATGCGTTTTTTCCTGAATATATTCAGGAAAAAACGCATACGCCCTTTTTGGCCAACCAAGCAAACTTGCAAAGGAAATCTGCACTACAATGAAGTCTCACTTCCCCCCGGTCAAAAGGGCCATCTGAAAAAAGTGTAAAATCCAGAAAGGCAGGACAGGCCATGGAGAACTGGGAGCCTTGTTATGCTGATGGGCGGGATGTAAATTGCCAACAGACACTCGGGAGAAGTGTATGGTGTTTCCTGAAACATCTAAGAAACAAAGCAACAGAGCCTAGGGCACTTCCACTTATGGTCCTATAGCTTAGGGAAATTAAAATCAAAAAGACACAGCCACCCCAAAGTTTGGGACGCCTCTGTTTACAAGAACCTCGTTTACCGTACAAGTTCAATATCACAGAAAGTGAAAAATGGATAAAGAACTTGTGGTACTTACGTACAATGCAGTATCACTCAGCAATGAAATCTATGTCATCAGGCCCGTAGCAGCATAATGAGTGGATTCAGGTACGATGATTCTAACTGAAATAAGTCACACAGAAAAAGAAACATCATAAGATATCACTAATACACGGAATGTAAACTTGGCTACACAGGAACTGAATTCCAAAACAGAACAGGGTCTCAAATTTAGAAAACCAACTTATGCTTGCTTAAGGGGAAAGGTGAGTTGGGGTGCTGCATAAAACCAGAGATTGAGATGAGCACAGATAAAGTTCCTTAAGCCAAATATGGAATAGACAAGAGCTACTCCTTGCTCAACGAAATGGACTCAACACCGCATATTAAACGCCTAAGAATGTACCTGACTCTTAAGTATCTTAAAACCTATGGATTGCTATGTCTCCGAAAGAGAATCAAGCATGTGTACAGGGACATAAACGCAGCAGTGATAGGATTGGAGAGGTTCGGTGAGCAAATGAAGACCCTTTGAAGTCATATTGCATGGTACCCATTCCACGGGTTTCAACTACCCAGGTTTAAGGTATTCTTCCTTCAGCTAAAACATGCATGTGGAACCTAGAGTATGATCAACCATGTGATCGGGAGACGTGTTCAAATATGTCTCAGTTTTCGTACCCTGGTACTCGGGTGCAACATTCCAGACGCTTTACTAACACTCTCCCGACTTGGAGAGTCAGTCCCTTTAACCTCCTGTTTGGCCCAGTTTGCAATTTCTGCGGAAGATGAACAGGAATAGCGAGAACCAATGAGAGACTAGCTGGAGGTGTCTGGACGGGCAAATTTAACTCTCATTTCCCACCAGGAAGAGGAAATAACCAAAGGCTCAGCGTGCCGTGCCGGAACCAGATTAGGGCCTGAAGCCATCCTGCGGTGTTGCGGCCAGCTCACAAGAAAACGAGTTGAAGAAAGGAGCTCAGGGGTACTGTAATTCACAAACCTGCAGAGTTATAAAATACAACTATCGTCCAAAAATATACTGAAGTAAGGCTGCCAAGAGGACTTGAAAGCGGGGCAGAATTGCAGGAAACCGATTTCATGAGGTAGACTGGAATTGCATTGAAAGCATAGGAAAAGAGGCAGAACGTCCACAATGATGCACTTGGCCAAAAAGGGCGTATGCGTTTTTTCCTGAATATATTCAGGAAAAAACGCATACGCCCTTTTTGGCCAACCAAGCAAGCTTGCAAAGGAAATCTGCACTACAATGAAGTCTCACTTCCCCCCGGTCAAAAGGGCCATCTGAAAAAAGTGTAAAATCCAGAAAGGCAGGACAGGCCATGGAGAACTGGGAGCCTTGTTATGCTGATGGGCGGGATGTAAATTGCCAACAGACACTCGGGAGAAGTGTATGGTGTTTCCTGAAACATCTAAAAAACAAAGCAACAGAGCCTAGGGCACTTCCACTTATGGTCCTATAGCTTAGGGAAATTAAAATCAAAAAGATACAGCCACCCCAATGTTTGGGACGCCTCTGTTTACAAGAACCTCGTTTACCGTACAAGTTCAATATCACAGAAAGTGAAAAATGGATAAAGAACTTGTGGTACTTACGTACAATGCAGTATCACTCAGCAGTGAAATCTATGTCATCAGGCCCGTAGCAGCACAATGACTGGATTCAGGTACGATGATTCTAACTGAAATAAGTCACACAGAAAAAGAAACATCATAAGATATCAGTAATACACGGAATGTAAACTTGGCTACACAGGAACTGAATTACAGAACAGAACAGGGTCTCAAATTTAGAAAACCAACTTATGCTTGTTTAAGGGTAAAGGTGAGTTGGGGTGCTGCATAAAAGCAGAGATTGAAATGAGCACAGATAAAGTTCCTTAAGCCAAATATGGAATAGACAAGAGCTACTCCTTGCTCAACGAAATGGACTCAACACCGCATATTAAACGCCTAAGAATGTACCTGACTCTTAAGTATCTTAAAACCTATGGATTGCTATGTCTCCGAAAGAGAATCAAGCATGTGTACAGGGACATAAACGCAGCAGTGATAGGATTGGAGAGGTTCGGTGAGCAAATGAAGACCCTTTGAAGTCACATTGCATGATACCCATTCCACGGGTTTTAACTACCCAGGTTTAAGGTATTCTTCCTTCAGCTAAAACATGCATGTGGAACCTAGAGTATGATCAACCATGTGATCGGGAGACGTGTTCAAATATGTCTCAGTTTTCGTACCCTGGTACTCGGGTGCAACATTCCAGACGCTTTACTAACACTCTCCCGACTTGGAGAGTCAGTCCCTTTAACCTCCTGTTTGGCCCAGTTTGCAATTTCTGCGGAAGATGAACAGGAATAGCGAGAACCAATGAGAGACTAGCTGGAGGTGTCTGGACGGGCAAATTTAACTCTCATTTCCCACCAGGAAGAGGAAATAACCAAAGGCTCAGCGTGCCATGCCGGAACCAGATTAGGGCCTGAAGCCATCCTGCAGTGTTGCGGCCAGGTCACAAGAAAGCGAGTTGAAGAAAGGAGCTCAGGGGCACTGTAATTCACAAACCTGCAGAGTTATAAATGACAGCTATCGTACAAAAATATACTGAAGTAAGGCTGCCAAGAGGACTTGAAAGCGGGGCAGAATTGCAGGAAACCGATTTCAGGAGGTAGACTGGAATTGCATTGAAAGCATAGGAAAAGAGGCAGAACGTCCACAATGATGCACTTGGCCAAAAAGGGCGTATGCGTTTTTTCCTGAATATATTCAGGAAAAAACGCATACGCCTTTTTTGGCCAACCAAGCAAGCTTGCAAAGGAAATCTGCACTACAATGAAGTCTCACTTCCCCCCGGTCAAAAGGGCCATCTGAAAAAAGTGTAAAATCCAGAAAGGCAGGACAGGCCATGGAGAACTGGGAGCCTTGTTATGCTGATGGGCGGGATGTAAATTGCCAACAGCCACTCGGGAGAAGTGTATGGTGTTTCCTGAAACATCTAAGAAACAAAGCAACAGAGCCTAGGGCACTTCCACTTATGGTCCTATAGCTTAGGGAAATTAAAATCAAAAAGACACAGCCACCCCAAAGTTTGGGACGCCTCTGTTTACAAGAACCTCGTTTACCGTACAAGTTCAATATCACAGAAAGTGAAAAATGGATAAAGAACTTGTGGTACTTACGTACAATGCAGTATCACTCAGCAATGAAATCTATGTCATCAGGCCCGTAGCAGCATAATGAGTGGATTCAGGTACGATGATTCTAACTGAAATAAGTCACACAGAAAAAGAAACATCATAAGATATCACTAATACACGGAATGTAAACTTGGCTACACAGGAACTGAATTCCAAAACAGAACAGGGTCTCAAATTTAGAAAACCAACTTATGCTTGCTTAAGGGGAAAGGTGAGTTGGGGTGCTGCATAAAACCAGAGATTGAGATGAGCACAGATAAAGTTCCTTAAGCCAAATATGGAATAGACAAGAGCTACTCCTTGCTCAACGAAATGGACTCAACACCGCATATTAAACGCCTAAGAATGTACCTGACTCTTAAGTATCTTAAAACCTATGGATTGCTATGTCTCCGAAAGAGAATCAAGCATGTGTACAGGGACATAAACGCAGCAGTGATAGGATTGGAGAGGTTCGGTGAGCAAATGAAGACCCTTTGAAGTCATATTGCATGGTACCCATTCCACGGGTTTCAACTACCCAGGTTTAAGGTATTCTTCCTTCAGCTAAAACATGCATGTGGAACCTAGAGTATGATCAACCATGTGATCGGGAGACGTGTTCAAATATGTCTCAGTTTTCGTACCCTGGTACTCGGGTGCAACATTCCAGACGCTTTACTAACACTCTCCCGACTTGGAGAGTCAGTCCCTTTAACCTCCTGTTTGGCCCAGTTTGCAATTTCTGCGGAAGATGAACAGGAATAGCGAGAACCAATGAGAGACTAGCTGGAGGTGTCTGGACGGGCAAATTTAACTCTCATTTCCCACCAGGAAGAGGAAATAACCAAAGGCTCAGCGTGCCGTGCCGGAACCAGATTAGGGCCTGAAGCCATCCTGCGGTGTTGCGGCCAGCTCACAAGAAAACGAGTTGAAGAAAGGAGCTCAGGGGTACTGTAATTCACAAACCTGCAGAGTTATAAAATACAACTATCGTCCAAAAATATACTGAAGTAAGGCTGCCAAGAGGACTTGAAAGCGGGGCAGAATTGCAGGAAACCGATTTCAGGAGGTAGACTGGAATTGCATTGAAAGCATAGGAAAAGAGGCAGAACGTCCACAATGATGCACTTGGCCAAAAAGGGCGTATGCGTTTTTTCCTGAATATATTCAGGAAAAAACGCATACGCCCTTTTTGGCCAACCAAGCAAGCTTGCAAAGGAAATCTGCACTACAATGAAGTCTCACTTCCCCCCGGTCAAAAGGGCCATCTGAAAAAAGTGTAAAATCCAGAAAGGCAGGACAGGCCATGGAGAACTGGGAGCCTTGTTATGCTGATGGGCGGGATGTAAATTGCCAACAGACACTCGGGAGAAGTGTATGGTGTTTCCTGAAACATCTAAAAAACAAAGCAACAGAGCCTAGGGCACTTCCACTTATGGTCCTATAGCTTAGGGAAATTAAAATCAAAAAGATACAGCCACCCCAATGTTTGGGACGCCTCTGTTTACAAGAACCTCGTTTACCGTACAAGTTCAATATCACAGAAAGTGAAAAATGGATAAAGAACTTGTGGTACTTACGTACAATGCAGTATCACTCAGCAGTGAAATCTATGTCATCAGGCCCGTAGCAGCACAATGAGTGGATTCAGGTACGATGATTCTAACTGAAATAAGTCACACAGAAAAAGAAACATCATAAGATATCAGTAATACACGGAATGTAAACTTGGCTACACAGGAACTGAATTACAGAACAGAACAGGGTCTCAAATTTAGAAAACCAACTTATGCTTGTTTAAGGGTAAAGGTGAGTTGGGGTGCTGCATAAAACCAGAGATTGAAATGAGCACAGATAAAGTTCCTTAAGCCAAATATGGAATAGACAAGAGCTACTCCTTGCTCAACGAAATGGACTCAACACCGCATATTAAACGCCTAAGAATGTACCTGACTCTTAAGTATCTTAGAACCTATGGATTGCTATGTCTCCAAAAGAGAATCAAGCATGTGTACAGGGACATAAACGCAGCAGTGATAGGATTGGAGAGGTTCGGTGAGCAAATGAAGACCCTTTGAAGTCATATTGCATGGTACCCATTACACGGGTTTCAACTACCCAGGTTTAAGGTATTCTTCCTTCAGCTAAAACATGCATGTGGAACCTAGAGTATGATCAACCATGTGATCGGGAGACGTGTTCAAATATGTCTCAGTTTTCGTACCCTGGTACTCGGGTGCAACATTCCAGACGCTTTACTAACACTCTCCCGACTTGGAGAGTCAGTCCCTTTAACCTCCTGTTTGGCCCAGTTTGCAATTTCTGCGGAAGATGAACAGGAATAGCGAGAACCAATGAGAGACTAGCTGGAGGTGTCTGGACGGGCAAATTTAACTCTCATTTCCCACCAGGAAGAGGAAATAACCAAAGGCTCAGCGTGCCGTGCCGGAACCAGATTAGGGCCTGAAGCCATCCTGCGGTGTTGCGGCCAGCTCACAAGAAAGCGAGTTGAAGAAAGGAGCTCAGGGGCACTGTAATTCACAAACCTGCAGAGTTATAAATGACAACTATCGTCCAAAAATATACTGAAGTAAGGCTGCCAAGAGGACTTGAAAGCGGGGCAGAATTGCAGGAAACCGATTTCAGGAGGTAGACTGGAATTGCATTGAAAGCATAGGAAAAGAGGCAGAACGTCCACAATGATGCACTTGGCCAAAAAGGGCGTATGCGTTTTTTCCTGAATATATTCAGGAAAAAACGCATACGCCCTTTTTGGCCAACCAAGCAAGCTTGCAAAGGAAATCTGCACTACAATGAAGTCTCACTTCCCCCCGGTCAAAAGGGCCATCTGAAAAAAGTGTAAAATCCAGAAAGGCAGGACAGGCCATGGAGAACTGGGAGCCTTGTTATGCTGATGGGCGGGATGTAAATTGCCAACAGACACTCGGGAGAAGTGTATGGTGTTTCCTGAAACATCTAAGAAACAAAGCAACAGAGCCTAGGGCACTTCCACTTATGGTCCTATAGCTTAGGGAAATTAAAATCAAAAAGACACAGCCACCCCAAAGTTTGGGACGCCTCTGTTTACAAGAACCTCGTTTACCGTACAAGTTCAATATCACAGAAAGTGAAAAATGGATAAAGAACTTGTGGTACTTACGTACAATGCAGTATCACTCAGCAATGAAATCTATGTCATCAGGCCCGTAGCAGCATAATGAGTGGATTCAGGTACGATGATTCTAACTGAAATAAGTCACACAGAAAAAGAAACATCATAAGATATCACTAATACACGGAATGTAAACTTGGCTACACAGGAACTGAATTCCAAAACAGAACAGGGTCTCAAATTTAGAAAACCAACTTATGCTTGCTTAAGGGGAAAGGTGAGTTGGGGTGCTGCATAAAACCAGAGATTGAGATGAGCACAGATAAAGTTCCTTAAGCCAAATATGGAATAGACAAGAGCTACTCCTTGCTCAACGAAATGGACTCAACACCGCATATTAAACGCCTAAGAATGTACCTGACTCTTAAGTATCTTAAAACCTATGGATTGCTATGTCTCCGAAAGAGAATCAAGCATGTGTACAGGGACATAAACGCAGCAGTGATAGGATTGGAGAGGTTCGGTGAGCAAATGAAGACCCTTTGAAGTCATATTGCATGGTACCCATTCCACGGGTTTCAACTACCCAGGTTTAAGGTATTCTTCCTTCAGCTAAAACATGCATGTGGAACCTAGAGTATGATCAACCATGTGATCGGGAGACGTGTTCAAATATGTCTCAGTTTTCGTACCCTGGTACTCGGGTGCAACATTCCAGACGCTTTACTAACACTCTCCCGACTTGGAGAGTCAGTCCCTTTAACCTCCTGTTTGGCCCAGTTTGCAATTTCTGCGGAAGATGAACAGGAATAGCGAGAACCAATGAGAGACTAGCTGGAGGTGTCTGGACGGGCAAATTTAACTCTCATTTCCCACCAGGAAGAGGAAATAACCAAAGGCTCAGCGTGCCGTGCCGGAACCAGATTAGGGCCTGAAGCCATCCTGCGGTGTTGCGGCCAGCTCACAAGAAAACGAGTTGAAGAAAGGAGCTCAGGGGTACTGTAATTCACAAACCTGCAGAGTTATAAAATACAACTATCGTCCAAAAATATACTGAAGTAAGGCTGCCAAGAGGACTTGAAAGCGGGGCAGAATTGCAGGAAACCGATTTCAGGAGGTAGACTGGAATTGCATTGAAAGCATAGGAAAAGAGGCAGAACGTCCACAATGATGCACTTGGCCAAAAAGGGCGTATGCGTTTTTTCCTGAATATATTCAGGAAAAAACGCATACGCCCTTTTTGGCCAACCAAGCAAGCTTGCAAAGGAAATCTGCACTACAATGAAGTCTCACTTCCCCCCGGTCAAAAGGGCCATCTGAAAAAAGTGTAAAATCCAGAAAGGCAGGACAGGCCATGGAGAACTGGGAGCCTTGTTATGCTGATGGGCGGGATGTAAACTGCCAACAGACACTCGGGAGAAGTGTATGGTGTTTCCTGAAACATCTAAAAAACAAAGCAACAGAGCCTAGGGCACTTCCACTTATGGTCCTATAGCTTAGGGAAATTAAAATCAAAAAGATACAGCCACCCCAATGTTTGGGACGCCTCTGTTTACAAGAACCTCGTTTACCGTACAAGTTCAATATCACAGAAAGTGAAAAATGGATAAAGAACTTGTGGTACTTACGTACAATGCAGTATCACTCAGCAGTGAAATCTATGTCATCAGGCCCGTAGCAGCACAATGAGTGGATTCAGGTACGATGATTCTAACTGAAATAAGTCACACAGAAAAAGAAACATCATAAGATATCAGTAATACACGGAATGTAAACTTGGCTACACAGGAACTGAATTACAGAACAGAACAGGGTCTCAAATTTAGAAAACCAACTTATGCTTGTTTAAGGGTAAAGGTGAGTTGGGGTGCTGCATAAAACCAGAGATTGAAATGAGCACAGATAAAGTTCCTTAAGCCAAATATGGAATAGACAAGAGCTACTCCTTGCTCAACGAAATGGACTCAACACCGCATATTAAACGCCTAAGAATGTACCTGACTCTTAAGTATCTTAGAACCTATGGATTGCTATGTCTCCAAAAGAGAATCAAGCATGTGTACAGGGACATAAACGCAGCAGTGATAGGATTGGAGAGGTTCGGTGAGCAAATGAAGACCCTTTGAAGTCATATTGCATGGTACCCATTACACGGGTCTCAACTCTCCAGGTTTAAGGTATTCTTCCTTCAGCTAAAACATGCATGTGGAACCTAGAGTATGATCAACCATGTGATCGGGAGACGTGTTCAAATATGTCTCAGTTTTCGTACCCTGGTACTCGGGTGCAACATTCCAGACGCTTTACTAACACTCTCCCGACTTGGAGAGTCAGTCCCTTTAACCTCCTGTTTGGCCCAGTTTGCAATTTCTGCGGAAGATGAACAGGAATAGCGAGAACCAATGAGAGACTAGCTGGAGGTGTCTGGACGGGCAAATTTAACTCTCATTTCCCACCAGGAAGAGGAAATAACCAAAGGCTCAGCGTGCCGTGCCGGAACCAGATTAGGGCCTGAAGCCATCCTGCGGTGTTGCGGCCAGCTCACAAGAAAGCGAGTTGAAGAAAGGAGCTCAGGGGCACTGTAATTCACAAACCTGCAGAGTTATAAATGACAACTATCGTCCAAAAATATACTGAAGTAAGGCTGCCAAGAGGACTTGAAAGCGGGGCAGAATTGCAGGAAACCGATTTCAGGAGGTAGACTGGAATTGCATTGAAAGCATAGGAAAAGAGGCAGAACGTCCACAATGATGCACTTGGCCAAAAAGGGCGTATGCGTTTTTTCCTGAATATATTCAGGAAAAAACGCATACGCCCTTTTTGGCCAACCAAGCAAGCTTGCAAAGGAAATCTGCACTACAATGAAGTCTCACTTCCCCCCGGTCAAAAGGGCCATCTGAAAAAAGTGTAAAATCCAGAAAGGCAGGACAGGCCATGGAGAACTGGGAGCCTTGTTATGCTGATGGGCGGGATGTAAATTGCCAACAGACACTCGGGAGAAGTGTATGGTGTTTCCTGAAACGTCTAAAAAACAAAGCAACAGAGCCTAGGGCACTTCCACTTATGGTCCTATAGCTTTGGGAAATTAAAATCAAAAAGATACAGCCACCCCAATGTTTGGGACGCCTCTGTTTACAAGAACCTCGTTTACCGTACAAGTTCAATATCACAGAAAGTGAAAAATGGATAAAGAACTTGTGGTACTTACGTACAATGCAGTATCACTCAGCAGTGAAATCTATGTCATCAGGCCCGTAGCAGCACAATGAGTGGATTCAGGTACGATGATTCTAACTGAAATAAGTCACACAGAAAAAGAAACATCATAAGATATCAGTAATACACGGAATGTAAACTTGGCTACACAGGAACTGAATTACAGAACAGAACAGGGTCTCAAATTTAGAAAACCAACTTATGCTTGTTTAAGGGTAAAGGTGAGTTGGGGTGCTGCATAAAACCAGAGATTGAAATGAGCACAGATAAAGTTCCTTAAGCCAAATATGGAATAGACAAGAGCTACTCCTTGCTCAATGAAATGGACTCAACACCGCATATTAAACGCCTAAGAATGTACCTGACTCTTAAGTATCTTAAAACCTATGGATTGCTATGTCTCCGAAAGAGAATCAAGCATGTGTACAGGGACATAAACGCAGCAGTGATAGGATTGGAGAGGTTCGGTGAGCAAATGAAGACCCTTTGAAGTCATATTGCATGGTACCCATTCCACGGGTTTCAACTACCCAGGTTTAAGGTATTCTTCCTTCAGCTAAAACATGCATGTGGAACCTAGAGTATGATCAACCATGTGATCGGGAGACGTGTTCAAATATGTCTCAGTTTTCGTACCCTGGTACTCGGGTGCAACATTCCAGACGCTTTACTAACACTCTCCCGACTTGGAGAGTCAGTCCCTTTAACCTCCTGTTTGGCCCAGTTTGCAATTTCTGCGGAAGATGAACAGGAATAGCGAGAACCAATGAGAGACTAGCTGGAGGTGTCTGGACGGGCAAATTTAACTCTCATTTCCCACCAGGAAGAGGAAATAACCAAAGGCTCAGCGTGCCGTGCCGGAACCAGATTAGGGCCTGAAGCCATCCTGCGGTGTTGCGGCCAGCTCACAAGAAAGCGAGTTGAAGAAAGGAGCTCAGGGGCACTGTAATTCACAAACCTGCAGAGTTATAAATGACAACTATCGTCCAAAAATATACTGAAGTAAGGCTGCCAAGAGGACTTGAAAGCGGGGCAGAATTGCAGGAAACCGATTTCAGGAGGTAGACTGGAATTGCATTGAAAGCATAGGAAAAGAGGCAGAACGTCCACAATGATGCACTTGGCCAAAAAGGGCGTATGCGTTTTTTCCTGAATATATTCAGGAAAAAACGCATACGCCCTTTTTGGCCAACCAAGCAAGCTTGCAAAGGAAATCTGCACTACAATGAAGTCTCACTTCCCCCCGGTCAAAAGGGCCATCTGAAAAAAGTGTAAAATCCAGAAAGGCAGGACAGGCCATGGAGAACTGGGAGCCTTGTTATGCTGATGGGCGGGATGTACATTGCCAACAGACACTCGGGAGAAGTGTATGGTGTTTCCTGAAACGTCTAAAAAACAAAGCAACAGAGCCTAGGGCACTTCCACTTATGGTCCTATAGCTTTGGGAAATTAAAATCAAAAAGATACAGCCACCCCAAATTTTGGGACGCCTCTGTTTACAAGAACCTCGTTTACCGTACAAGTTCAATATCACAGAAAGTGAAAAATGGATAAAGAACTTGTGGTACTTACGTACAATGCAGTATCACTCAGCAGTGAAATCTATGTCATCAGGCCCGTAGCAGCACAATGAGTGGATTCAGGTACGATGATTCTAACTGAAATAAGTCACACAGAAAAAGAAACATCATAAGATATCAGTAATACACGGAATGTAAACTTGGCTACACAGGAACTGAATTACAGAACAGAACAGGGACTCAAATTTAGAAAACCAACTTATGCTTGTTTAAGGGTAAAGGCGAGTTGGGGTGCTGCATAAAACCAGAGATTGAAATGAGCACAGATAAAGTTCCTTAAGCCAAATATGGAATAGACAAGAGCTACTCCTTGCTCAACGAAATGGACTCAACACCGCATATTAAACGCCTAAGAATGTACCTGACTCTTAAGTATCTTAAAACCTATGGATTGCTATGTCTCCGAAAGAGAATCAAGCATGTGTACAGGGACATAAACGCAGCAGTGATAGGATTGGAGAGGTTCGGTGAGCAAATGAAGACCCTTTGAAGTCATATTGCATGGTACCCATTCCACGGGTTTCAACTACCCAGGTTTAAGGTATTCTTCCTTCAGCTAAAACATGCATGTGGAACCTAGAGTATGATCAACCATGTGATCGGGAGACGTGTTCAAATATGTCTCAGTTTTCGTACCCTGGTACTCGGGTGCAACATTCCAGACGCTTTACTAACACTCTCCCGACTTGGAGAGTCAGTCCCTTTAACCTCCTGTTTGGCCCAGTTTGCAATTTCTGCGGAAGATGAACAGGAATAGCGAGAACCAATGAGAGACTAGCTGGAGGTGTCTGGACGGGCAAATTTAACTCTCATTTCCCAGCAGGAAGAGGAAATAACCAAAGGCTCAGCGTGCCGTGCCGGAACCAGATTAGGGCCTGAAGCCATCCTGCGGTGTTGCGGCCAGCTCACAAGAAAACGAGTTGAAGAAAGGAGCTCAGGGGCACTGTAATTCACAAACCTGCAGAGTTATAAATGACAACTATCGTCCAAAAATATACTGAAGTAAGGCTGCCAAGAGGACTTGAAAGCGGGGCAGAATTGCAGGAAACCGATTTCAGGAGGTAGACTGGAATTGCATTGAAAGCATAGGAAAAGAGGCAGAACGTCCACAATGATGCACTTGGCCAAAAAGGGCGTATGCGTTTTTTCCTGAATATATTCAGGAAAAAACGCATACGCCCTGTTTGGCCAACCAAGCAAGCTTGCAAAGCAAATCTGCACTACAATGAAGTCTCACTTCCCCCCAGTCAAAAGGGCCATCTGAAAAAAGTGTAAAATCCAGAAAGGCAGGACAGGCCATGGAGAACTGGGAGCCTTGTTATGCTGATGGGCGGGATGTAAATTGCCAACAGACACTCGGGAGAAGTGTATGGTGTTTCCTGAAACATCTAAAAAACAAAGCAACAGAGCCTAGGGCACTTCCACTTATGGCCCTATAGCTTAGGGAAATTATAATCAAAACGACACAGCCACCCCAAAGTTTGGGACGCCTCTGTTTACAAGAACCTCGTTTACCGTACAAGTTCAATATCACAGAAAGTGAAAAATGGATAAAGAACTTGTGGTACTTACGTACAATGCAGTATCACTCAGCAGAGAAATCTATGTCATCAGGCCCGTAGCAGCACAATGAGTGGATTCAGGTACGATGATTCTAACTGAAATAAGTCACACAGAAAAAGAAACATCATAAGATATCAGTAATACACGGAATGTAAACTTGGCTACACAGGAACTGAATTACAGAACAGAACAGGGTCTCAAATTTAGAAAACCAACTTATGCTTGCTTAAGGGTAAAGGTGAGTTGGGGTGCTGCATAAAACCAGAGATTGAAATGAGCACAGATAAAGTTCCTTAAGCCAAATATGGAATAGACAAGAGCTACTCCTTGCTCAACGAAATGGACTCAACACCGCATATTAAACGCCTAAGAATGTACCTGACTCTTAAGTATCTTAAAACCTATGGATTGCTATGTCTCCGAAAGAGAATCAAGCATGTGTACAGGGGCATAAACGCAGCAGTGATAGGATTGGAGAGGTTCGGTGAGCAAATGAAGACCCTTTGAAGTCATATTGCATGGTACCCATTCCACGGGTCTCAACTACCCAGGTTTAAGGTATTCTTCCTTCAGCTATAACATGCATGTGGAACCCAGAGTATGATCAACCGTGTGAACGGGAGACGTGTTCAAATATGTCTCAGTTTTCCTCCCCTGGTACTCGGGTGCAACATTCCAGACGCTTTACTAACACTCTCCCCACTTGGAGAGTCAGCGCCTTTAACCTCCTGTTTGGCCCAGTTTGCAATTTCTGCGGAAGATGAACAGGAATAGGGAGAACCAATGAGAGACTAGCTGGAGGTGTCTGGACGGGCAAATTTAACTCTCGTTTCCCACCAGGAAGAGGAATTAACCAAAGGCTCAGCGTGCCGTGCCGGAACCAGATTAGGGCCTGAAGCCATCCTGCGGTGTTGCGGCCAGGTCACAAGAAAGCGAGTTGAAGAAAGGAGCTCAGGGGCACTGTAATTCACAAACCTGCAGAGTTATAAATGACAGCTATCGTACAAAAATATACTGAATTAAGGCTGCCAAGAGGAGTTGAAAGCGGGGCAGAATTGCAGGAAACCGATTTCAGGAGGTGGACTGGAATTGCATTGAAAGCATAGGAAAAGAGGCAGAACGTCCACAATGATGCACTTGGCCAAAAAGGGCGTATGCGTTTTTTCCTGAATATATTCAGGAAAAAACGCATACGCCCTTTTTGGCCAACCAAGCAAGCTTGCAAAGAAATCTGCACTACAATGAAGTCTCACTTCCCCCCGGTCAAAAGGGCCATCTGAAAAAAGTGTAAAATCCAGAAAGGCAGGACAGGCCATGGAGAACTGGGAGCCTTGTTATGCTGATGGGCGGGATGTAAATTGCCAACAGACACTCGGGAGAAGTGTATGGTGTTTCCTGAAACATATAAAAAACAAAGCAACAGAGCCTAGGGCACTTCCACTTATGGTCCTATAGCTTAGGGAAATTAAAATGAAAAAGACACAGACACCCCAAAGTTTGGGACGCCTCTGTTTACAAGAACCTCGTTTACCGTACAAGTTCAATATCACAGAAAGTGAAAAATGGATAAAGAACTTGTGGTACTTACGTACAATGCAGTATCACTCAGCAGTGAAATCTATGTCATCAGGCCTGTAGCAGCACAATGAGTGGATTCAGGTACAATGATTCTAACTGAAATAAGTCACACAGAAAAAGAAACATCATAAGATATCAGTAATACACGGAATGTAAACTTGGCTACACAGGAACTGAATTACAGAACAGAATAGGGTCTCAAATTTAGAAAACCAACTTATGCTTGCTTAAGGGTAAAGGTGAGTTGGGGTGCTGCATAAAACCAGAGATTGAAATGAGCACAGATAAAGTTCCTTAAGCCAAATATGGAATAGACAAGAGCTACTCCTTGCTCAACGAAATGGACTCAACACCGCATATTAAA
Organism: Globicephala melas; assembly: GCF_963455315.2. NCBI lineage: Eukaryota > Metazoa > Chordata > Mammalia > Artiodactyla > Delphinidae > Globicephala > Globicephala melas. Next base: position 129,205 of record NW_027207577.1, on the reverse strand, counting down.
CGCCTAAGAATGTACCTGACTCTTAAGTATCTTAAAACCTATGGATTGCTATGTCTCCGAAAGAGAATCAAGCATGTGTACAGGGGCATAAACGCAGCAGTGATAGGATTGGAGAGGTTCGGTGAGCAAATGAAGACACTTTGAAGTCATATTGCATGGTACCCATTCCACGGGTCTCAACTACCCAGGTTTAAGGTATTCTTCCTTCAGCTATAACATGCATGTGGAACCCAGAGTATGATCAACCGTGTGAACGGGAGACGTGTTCAAATATGTCTCAGTTTTCCTCCCCTGGTACTCGGGTGCAACATTCCAGACGCTTTACTAACACTCTCCCCACTTGGAGAGTCAGCGCCTTTAACCTCCTGTTTGGCCCAGTTTGCAATTTCTGCGGAAGATGAACAGGAATAGGGAGAACCAATGAGAGACTAGCTGGAGGTGTCTGGACGGGCAAATTTAACTCTCGTTTCCCACCAGGAAGAGGAATTAACCAAAGGCTCAGCGTGCCGTGCCGGAACCAGATTAGGGCCTGAAGCCATCCTGCGGTGTTGCGGCCAGGTCACAAGAAAGCGAGTTGAAGAAAGGAGCTCAGGGGCACTGTAATTCACAAACCTGCAGAGTTATAAATGACAGCTATCGTACAAAAATATACTGAATTAAGGCTGCCAAGAGGAGTTGAAAGCGGGGCAGAATTGCAGGAAACCGATTTCAGGAGGTGGACTGGAATTGCATTGAAAGCATAGGAAAAGAGGCAGAACGTCCACAATGATGCACTTGGCCAAAAAGGGCGTATGCGTTTTTTCCTGAATATATTCAGGAAAAAACGCATACGCCCTTTTTGGCCAACCAAGCAAGCTTGCAAAGAAATCTGCACTACAATGAAGTCTCACTTCCCCCCGGTCAAAAGGGCCATCTGAAAAAAGTGTAAAATCCAGAAAGGCAGGACAGGCCATGGAGAACTGGGAGCCTTGTTATGCTGATGGGCGGGATGTAAATTGCCAACAGACACTCGGGAGAAGTGTATGGTGTTTCCTGAAACATATAAAAAACAAAGCAACAGAGCCTAGGGCACTTCCACTTATGGTCCTATAGCTTAGGGAAATTAAAATGAAAAAGACACAGACACCTCAAAGTTTGGGACGCCTCTGTTTACAAGAACCTCGTTTACCGTACAAGTTCAATATCACAGAAAGTGAAAAATGGATAAAGAACTTGTGGTACTTACGTACAATGCAGTATCACTCAGCAGTGAAATCTATGTCATCAGGCCTGTAGCAGCACAATGAGTGGATTCAGGTACAATGATTCTAACTGAAATAAGTCACACAGAAAAAGAAACATCATAAGATATCAGTAATACACAGAATGTAAACTTCGCTACACAGGAACTGAATTCCAAAACAGAACAGGGTCTCAAATTTAGAAAACCACCTTATGCTTGTTTAAGGGTAAAGGTGAGTTGGGGTGCTGCATAAAACCAGAGATTGAAATGAGCACAGATAAAGTTCCTTAAGCCAAATATGGAATAGACAAGAGCTACTCCTTGCTCAACGAAATGGACTCAACACCGCATATTAAACGCCTAAGAATGTACCTGACTCTTAAGTATCTTAAAACCTATGGATTGCTATGTCTCCGAAAGAGAATCAAGCATGTGTACAGGGACATAAACGCAGCAGTGATAGGATTGGAGAGGTTCGGTGAGCAAATGAAGACCCTTTGAAGTCATATTGCATGGTACCCATTCCACGGGTTTCAACTACCCAGGTTTAAGGTATTCTTCCTTCAGCTAAAACATGCATGTGGAACCTAGAGTATGATCAACCATGTGATCGGGAGACGTGTTCAAATATGTCTCAGTTTTCGTACACTGGTACTCGGGTGCAACATTCCAGACGCTTTACTAACACTCTCCCGACTTGGAGAGTCAGTCCCTTTAACCTCCTGTTTGGCCCAGTTTGCAATTTCTGCGGAAGATGAACAGGAATAGCGAGAACCAATGAGAGACTAGCTGGAGGTGTCTGGACGGGCAAATTTAACTCTCATTTCCCGCCAGGAAGGGGAAATAACCAAAGGCTCAGCGTGCCGTGCCGGAACCAGATTAGGGCCTGAAGCCATCCTGTGGTGTTGCGGCCAGCTCACAAGAAAAGGAGTTGAAGAAAGGAGCTCAGGGTCACTGTAATTCAAAAGCCTGCAGAGTTATAAATGACAACTATCGTCCAAAAATATACTGAAGTAAGGCTGCCAAGAGGACTTGAAAGCGGGGCAGAATTGCAGGAAACCGATTTCAGGAGGTAGACTGGAATTGCATTGAAAGCATAGGAAAAGAGGCAGAACGTCCACAATGATGCACTTGGCCAAAAAGGGCGTATGCGTTTTTTCCTGAATATATTCAGGAAAAAACGCATACGCCCTTTTTGGCCAACCAAGCAAGCTTGCAAAGGAAATCTGCACTACAATGAAGTCTCACTTCCCCCCGGTCAAAAGGGCCATCTGAAAAAAGTGTAAAATCCAGAAACGCAGAACAGGCCATGGAGAACTGGGAGCCTTGTTATGCTGATGGGCGGGATGTAAATTGCCAACAGACACTCGGGAGAAGTGTATGGTGTTTCCTGAAACATCTAAAAAACAAAGCAACAGAGCCTAGGGCACTTCCACTTATGGTCCTATAGCTTAGGGAAATTAAAATCAAAAAGATACAGCCACCCCAATGTTTGGGACGCCTCTGTTTACAAGAACCTCGTTTACCGTACAAGTTCAATATCACAGAAAGTGAAAAATGGATAAAGAACTTGTGGTACTTACGTACAATGCAGTATCACTCAGCATTGAAATCTAAGTCATCAGGCCCGTAGCAGCACAATGAGTGGATTCAGGTACGATGATTCTAACTGAAATAAGTCACACAGAAAAAGAAACATCATAAGATATCACTAATACACGGAATGTAAACTTGGCTACACAGGAACTGAATTACAGAACAGAACAGGGTCTCAAATTTAGAAAACCAACTTATGCTTGCTTAAGGGGAAAGGTGAGTTGGGGTGCTGCATAAAACCAGAGATTGAAATGAGCACAGATAAAGTTCCTTAAGCCAAATATGGAATAGACAAGAGCTACTCCTTGCTCAACGAAATGGACTCAACACCACATATTAAACGCCTAAGAATGTACCTGACTCTTAAGTATCTTAAAACCTATGGATTGCTATGTCTCCGAAAGAGAATCAAGCATGTGTACAGGGACATAAACGCAGCAGTGATAGGATTGGAGAGGTTCGGTGAGCAAATGAAGACCCTTTGAAGTCATATTGCATGGTACCCATTCCACGGGTCTCAACTCTCCAGGTTTAAGGTATTCTTCCTTCAGCTAAAACATGCATGTGGAACCCAGAGTATGATCAATCGTGTGAACGGGAGACGTGTTCAAATATGTCTCAGTTTTCGTACCCTGGTACTCGGGTGCAACATTCCAGATGCTTTACTAACACTCTCCCCACTTGGAGAGTCAGCGCCTTTAACCTCCTGTTTGGCCCAGTTTGCAATTTCTGCGGAAGATGAACAGGAATAGGGAGAACCAATGAGAGACTAGCTGGAGGTGTCTGGACGGGCAAATTTAACTCTCATTTCCCACCAGGAAGAGGAAATAACCAAAGGCTCAGCGTGCCGTGCCGGAACCAGATTAGGGCCTGAAGCCATCCTGCGGTGTTGCGGCCAGCTCACAAGAAAGCGAGTTGAAGAAAGGCGCTCAGGGGCACTATAATTCACAAACCTGCAGAGTTATAAATGACAGCTATCATCCAAAAATATACTGAAGTAAGGCTGCCAAGAGGACTTGAAAGCGGGGCAGAATTGCAGGAAACCGATTTCAGGAGGTAGACTGGAATTGCATTGAAAGCATAGGAAAAGAGGCAGAACGTCCACAATGATGCACTTGGCCAAAAAGGGCGTATGCGTTTTTTCCTGAATATATTCAGGAAAAAACGCATACGCCCTGTTTGGCCAACCAAGCAAGCTTGCAAAGCAAATCTGCACTACAATGAAGTCTCACTTCCCCCCAGTCAAAAGGGCCATCTGAAAAAAGTGTAAAATCCAGAAAGGCAGGACAGGCCATGGAGAACTGGGAGCCTTGTTATGCTGATGGGCGGGATGTAAATTGCCAACAGACACTCGGGAGAAGTGTATGGTGTTTCCTGAAACATCTAAAAAACAAAGCAACAGAGCCTAGGGCACTTCCACTTATGGCCCTATAGCTTAGGGAAATTATAATCAAAACGACACAGCCACCCCAAAGTTTGGGACGCCTCTGTTTACAAGAACCTCGTTTACCGTACAAGTTCAATATCACAGAAAGTGAAAAATGGATAAAGAACTTGTGGTACTTACGTACAATGCAGTATCACTCAGCAGAGAAATCTATGTCATCAGGCCCGTAGCAGCACAATGAGTGGATTCAGGTACGATGATTCTAACTGAAATAAGTCACACAGAAAAAGAAACATCATAAGATATCAGTAATACACGGAATGTAAACGTGGCTACACAGGAACTGAATTACAGAACAGAACAGGGTCTCAAATTTAGAAAACCAACTTATGCTTGCTTAAGGGTAAAGGTGAGTTGGGGTGCTGCATAAAACCAGAGATTGAAATGAGCACAGATAAAGTTCCTTAAGCCAAATATGGAATAGACAAGAGCTACTCCTTGCTCAACGAAATGGACTCAACACCGCATATTAAACGCCTAAGAATGTACCTGACTCTTAAGTATCTTAAAACCTATGGATTGCTATGTCTCCGAAAGAGAATCAAGCATGTGTACAGGGGCATAAACGCAGCAGTGATAGGATTGGAGAGGTTCGGTGAGCAAATGAAGACCCTTTGAAGTCATATTGCAGGGTACCCATTCCACGGGTCTCAACTACCCAGGTTTAAGGTATTCTTCCTTCAGCTATAACATGCATGTGGAACCCAGAGTATGATCAACCGTGTGAACGGGAGACGTGTTCAAATATGTCTCAGTTTTCCTCCCCTGGTACTCGGGTGCAACATTCCAGACGCTTTACTAACACTCTCCCCACTTGGAGAGTCAGCGCCTTTAACCTCCTGTTTGGCCCAGTTTGCAATTTCTGCGGAAGATGAACAGGAATAGGGAGAACCAATGAGAGACTAGCTGGAGGTGTCTGGACGGGCAAATTTAACTCTCGATTCCCACCAGGAAGAGGAATTAACCAAAGGCTCAGCGTGCCGTGCCGGAACCAGATTAGGGCCTGAAGCCATCCTGCGGTGTTGCGGCCAGGTCACAAGAAAGCGAGTTGAAGAAAGGAGCTCAGGGGCACTGTAATTCACAAACCTGCAGAGTTATAAATGACAGCTATCGTACAAAAATATACTGAATTAAGGCTGCCAAGAGGAGTTGAAAGCGGGGCAGAATTGCAGGAAACCGATTTCAGGAGGTGGACTGGAATTGCATTGAAAGCATAGGAAAAGAGGCAGAACGTCCACAATGATGCACTTGGCCAAAAAGGGCGTATGCGTTTTTTCCTGAATATATTCAGGAAAAAACGCATACGCCCTTTTTGGCCAACCAAGCAAGCTTGCAAAGAAATCTGCACTACAATGAAGTCTCACTTCCCCCCGGTCAAAAGGGCCATCTGAAAAAAGTGTAAAATCCAGAAAGGCAGGACAGGCCATGGAGAACTGGGAGCCTTGTTATGCTGATGGGCGGGATGTAAATTGCCAACAGACACTCGGGAGAAGTGTATGGTGTTTCCTGAAACATATAAAAAACAAAGCAACAGAGCCTAGGGCACTTCCACTTATGGTCCTATAGCTTAGGGAAATTAAAATGAAAAAGACACAGACACCCCAAAGTTTGGGACGCCTCTGTTTACAAGAACCTCGTTTACCGTACAAGTTCAATATCACAGAAAGTGAAAAATGGATAAAGAACTTGTGGTACTTACGTACAATGCAGTATCACTCAGCAGTGAAATCTATGTCATCAGGCCTGTAGCAGCACAATGAGTGGATTCAGGTACAATGATTCTAACTGAAATAAGTCACACAGAAAAAGAAACATCATAAGATATCAGTAATACACAGAATGTAAACTTCGCTACACAGGAACTGAATTCCAAAACAGAACAGGGTCTCAAATTTAGAAAACCACCTTATGCTTGTTTAAGGGTAAAGGTGAGTTGGGGTGCTGCATAAAACCAGAGATTGAAATGAGCACAGATAAAGTTCCTTAAGCCAAATATGGAATAGACAAGAGCTACTCCTTGCTCAACGAAATGGACTCAACACCGCATATTAAACGCCTAAGAATGTACCTGACTCTTAAGTATCTTAAAACCTATGGATTGCTATGTCTCCGAAAGAGAATCAAGCATGTGTACAGGGACATAAACGCAGCAGTGATAGGATTGGAGAGGTTCGGTGAGCAAATGAAGACCCTTTGAAGTCATATTGCATGGTACCCATTCCACGGGTTTCAACTACCCAGGTTTAAGGTATTCTTCCTTCAGCTAAAACATGCATGTGGAACCTAGAGTATGATCAACCATGTGATCGGGAGACGTGTTCAAATATGTCTCAGTTTTCGTACACTGGTACTCGGGTGCAACATTCCAGACGCTTTACTAACACTCTCCCGACTTGGAGAGTCAGTCCCTTTAACCTCCTGTTTGGCCCAGTTTGCAATTTCTGCGGAAGATGAACAGGAATAGCGAGAACCAATGAGAGACTAGCTGGAGGTGTCTGGACGGGCAAATTTAACTCTCATTTCCCGCCAGGAAGGGGAAATAACCAAAGGCTCAGCGTGCCGTGCCGGAACCAGATTAGGGCCTGAAGCCATCCTGTGGTGTTGCGGCCAGCTCACAAGAAAAGGAGTTGAAGAAAGGAGCTCAGGGTCACTGTAATTCAAAAGCCTGCAGAGTTATAAATGACAACTATCGTCCAAAAATATACTGAAGTAAGGCTGCCAAGAGGACTTGAAAGCGGGGCAGAATTGCAGGAAACCGATTTCAGGAGGTAGACTGGAATTGCATTGAAAGCATAGGAAAAGAGGCAGAACGTCCACAATGATGCACTTGGCCAAAAAGGGCGTATGCGTTTTTTCCTGAATATATTCAGGAAAAAACGCATACGCCCTTTTTGGCCAACCAAGCAAGCTTGCAAAGGAAATCTGCACTACAATGAAGTCTCACTTCCCCCCGGTCAAAAGGGCCATCTGAAAAAAGTGTAAAATCCAGAAACGCAGAACAGGCCATGGAGAACTGGGAGCCTTGTTATGCTGATGGGCGGGATGTAAATTGCCAACAGACACTCGGGAGAAGTGTATGGTGTTTCCTGAAACATCTAAAAAACAAAGCAACAGAGCCTAGGGCACTTCCACTTATGGTCCTATAGATTAGGGAAATTAAAATCAAAAAGATACAGCCACCCCAATGTTTGGGACGCCTCTGTTTACAAGAACCTCGTTTACCGTACAAGTTCAATATCACAGAAAGTGAAAAATGGATAAAGAACTTGTGGTACTTACGTACAATGCAGTATCACTCAGCATTGAAATCTAAGTCATCAGGCCCGTAGCAGCACAATGAGTGGATTCAGGTACGATGATTCTAACTGAAATAAGTCACACAGAAAAAGAAACATCATAAGATATCACTAATACACGGAATGTAAACTTGGCTACACAGGAACTGAATTACAGAACAGAACAGGGTCTCAAATTTAGAAAACCAACTTATGCTTGCTTAAGGGGAAAGGTGAGTTGGGGTGCTGCATAAAACCAGAGATTGAAATGAGCACAGATAAAGTTCCTTAAGCCAAATATGGAATAGACAAGAGCTACTCCTTGCTCAACGAAATGGACTCAACACCACATATTAAACGCCTAAGAATGTACCTGACTCTTAAGTATCTTAAAACCTATGGATTGCTATGTCTCCGAAAGAGAATCAAGCATGTGTACAGGGACATAAACGCAGCAGTGATAGGATTGGAGAGGTTCGGTGAGCAAATGAAGACCCTTTGAAGTCATATTGCATGGTACCCATTCCACGGGTCTCAACTCTCCAGGTTTAAGGTATTCTTCCTTCAGCTAAAACATGCATGTGGAACCCAGAGTATGATCAATCGTGTGAACGGGAGACGTGTTCAAATATGTCTCAGTTTTCGTACCCTGGTACTCGGGTGCAACATTCCAGATGCTTTACTAACACTCTCCCCACTTGGAGAGTCAGCGCCTTTAACCTCCTGTTTGGCCCAGTTTGCAATTTCTGCGGAAGATGAACAGGAATAGGGAGAACCAATGAGAGACTAGCTGGAGGTGTCTGGACGGGCAAATTTAACTCTCATTTCCCACCAGGAAGAGGAAATAACCAAAGGCTCAGCGTGCCGTGCCGGAACCAGATTAGGGCCTGAAGCCATCCTGCGGTGTTGCGGCCAGCTCACAAGAAAGCGAGTTGAAGAAAGGCGCTCAGGGGCACTATAATTCACAAACCTGCAGAGTTATAAATGACAGCTATCATCCAAAAATATACTGAAGTAAGGCTGCCAAGAGGACTTGAAAGCGGGGCATAATTGCAGGAAACCAATTTCAGGAGGTAGACTGGAATTGCATTGAAAGCATAGGAAAAGAGGCAGAACGTCCACAATGATGCACTTGGCCAAAAAGGGCGTATGCGTTTTTTCCTGAATATATTCAGGAAAAAACGCATACGCACTTTTTGGCCAACCAAGCAAACTTGCAAAGGAAATCTGCACTACAATTAAGTCTCACTTCCCCCCGGTCAAAAGGGCCATCTGAAAAAGGTGTAAAATCCAGAAAGGCAGGACAGGCCATGGAGAACTGGGAGCCTTGTTATGCTGATGGGCGGGATGTAAATTGCCAACAGACACTTGGGAGAAGTGTATGGTGTTTCCTGAAACATCTAAGAAACAAAGCAACAGAGCCTAGGGCACTTTCACTTATGGTCCTATAGCTTAGGGAAATTAAAATCAAAAAGACACAGCCACCCCAAAATTTGGGACGCCTCTGTTTACAAGAACCTCGTTTACCGTACAAGTTCAATATCACAGAAAGTGAAAAATGGATAAAGAACTTGTGGTACTTACGTACAATGCAATATCACTCAGGAATGAAATCTATGTCATCAGGCCCATAGCAGCATAATGAGTGGATTCAGGTATGATGATTCTAACTGAAATAAGTCACACAGAAAAAGAAACATCATAAGATATCACTAATACACGGAATGTAAACTTGGCTACACAGGAACTGAATTCCAAAACACAACAGGGTCTCAAATTTAGAAAACCAACTTATGCTTGCTTAAGGGGAAAGGTGAGTTGGGGTGCTGCATAAAACCAGAGATTGAAATGAGCACAGATAAAGTTCCTTAAGCCAAATATGGAATAGACAAGAGCTACTCCTTGCTCAACGAAATGGACTCAACACCCCATATTAAACGCCTAAGAATGTACCTTACTAGTAAGTATCTTAAAACCTATGGATTGCTATGTCTCCAAAAGAGAATCAAGCGTGTGTACAGGGGCATAAACGCAGCAGTGATAGGATTGGAGAGGTTTGGTGAGCAAATGAAGACCCTTTGAAGTCATATTGCATGGTACCCATTCCACGGGTTTCAACTACCCACGTTTAAGGTATTCTTCCTTCAGCTAAAACATGCATGTGGAACCCAGAGTATGATCAACCGTGTGATCGGGAGACCTGTTCAAATATGTCTCAGTTTTCGTACCCTGGTACACGGGTGCAACATTCCAGACGCTTTACTAACACTCTCCCAACTTGGAGAGTCAGTCCCTTTAACCTCCTGTTTGGCCCAGTTTGCAATTTCTGCGGAAGATGAACAGGAATAGCGAGAACCAATGAGAGACTAGCTGGAGGTGTCTGGACGGGCAAATTTAACTCTCATTTCCCGCCAGGAAGAGGAAATAACCAAAGGCTCAGCATGCCGTGCCGGAACCAGATTAGGGCCTGAAGCCATCCTGTGGTGTTGCGGCCAGCTCACAAGAAAAGGAGTTGAAGAAAGGAACTCAGGGGCACTGTAATTCAAAAACCTGCAGAGTTATAAATGACAACTATCGTCCAAAAATATACTGAAGTAAGGCTGCCAAGAGGACTTGAAAGCGGGGCAGAATTGCAGAAAACCGATTTCAGGAGGTAGACTGGAATTGCATTGAAAGCATAGGAAAAGAGGCAGAACGTCCACAATGATGCACTTGGCCAAAAAGGGCGTATGCGTTTTTTCCTGAATATATTCAGGGGAAAACGCATACGCCCTTTTTGGCCAACCAAGCAAGCTTGCAAAGGAAATCTGCACTACAATGAACTCTGACTTCCTCCCCCCCCCCCCCCCCCGGTCAAAAGGGCCATCTGAAAAAAGTGTAAAATCCAGAAAGGCAGGACAGGCCATGGAGAACTGGGAGCCTTGTTATGCTGATGGGCGGGATGTAACTTGCCAACAGACACTCGGGAGAAGTGTATGGTGTTTCCTGAAACATCTAAAAAACAAAGCAACAGAGCCTAGGGCACTTCCACTTATCGTCCTATAGCTTAGGGAAATTAAAATCAAAAAGACACAGCCACCCCAAAGTTTGGGACGCCTCTGTTTACAAGAACCTCATTTACAGTACAAGTTCAACATCGCAGAAAGTGAAAAATGGATAAAGAACTTGTGGTACTTACGTACAATGCAGTATCACTCAGCAATGAAATCTATGTCATCTGGCCCATAGCAGCATAATGAGTGGATTCAGGTACGATGATTCTAACTGAAATAAGTCACACAGAAAAAGAAACATCATAAGATATCAGTAATACACGGAATGTAAACTTGGCTACACAGGAACTGAATTCCAAAACAGAACAGGGTCTCAAATTTAGAAAACCAACTTATGCTTGCTTAAGGGTAAAGGTGAGTTGGGGTGCTGCATAAAACCAGAGATTGAAATGAGCACAGATAAAGTTCCTTAAGCCAAATATGGAATAGACAAGAGCTACTCCTTGCTCAACGAAATGGACTCAACACCCCATATTAAACGCCTAAGAATGTACCTGACTAGTAAGTATCTTAAAACCTATGGATTGCTATGTCTCCAAAAGAGAATCAAGCGTGTGTACAGGGGCATAAACGCAGCAGTGATAGGATTGGAGAGGTTCGGTGAGCAAATGAAGACCCTTTGAAGTCATATTGCATGGTACCCATTCCACGGGTTTCAACTACCCAGGTTTAAGGTATTCTTCCTTCAGCTAAAACATGCATGTGGAACCCAGAGTATGATCAACCGTGTGAACGGGAGACGTGTTCAAATATGTCTCAGTATTCCTCCCCTGGTACTCGGGTGCAACATTCCAGACGCTTTACTAACACTCTCCCCACTTGGAGAGTCAGCGCCTTTAACCTCCTGTTTGGCCCAGTTTGCAATTTCTGCGGAAGATGAACAGGAATAGGGAGAACCAATGAGAGACTAGCTGGAGGTGTCTGGACGGGCAAATTTAACTCTCGTTTCCCACCAGGAAGAGGAATTAACCAAAGGCTCAGCGTGCTATGCCGGAACCAGATTAGGGCCTGAAGCCATCCTGCGGTGTTGCGGCCAGCTCACAAGAAAGCGAGTTGAAGAAAGGAGCTCAGGGGCACTGTAATTCACAAACCTGCAGAGTTATAAGTGACAACTATCGTCCAAAAATATACTGAAGTAAGGCTGCCAAGAGGACTTGAAAGCGGGGCAGAATTGCAGGAAACCGATTTCAGGAGGTACACTGGAATTGCATTGAAAGCATAGGAAAAGAGGCAGAACGTCCACAATGATGCACTTGGCCAAAAAGGACGTATGCGTTTTTTCCTGAATATATTCAGGAAAAAACGCATACGCACTTTTTGGCCAACCAAGCAAACTTGCAAATGAAATCTGCACTACAATGAAGTCTCACTTCCCCCCGGTCAAAAGGGCCATCTGAAAAAAGTGTAAAATCCAGAAAGGCAGGACAGGCCATGGAGAACTGGGAGCCTTGTTATGCTGATGGGCGGGATGTAAACTGCCAATAGACACTTGGGAGAAGTGTATGGTGTTTCCTGAAACATCTAAAAAACAAAGCAACAGAGCCTAGGGCACTTCCACTTATGGCCCTTAGCTTAGGGAAATTAAAATCAAAACGACACAGCCACCCCAAAGTTAGGGACGCCTCTGTTTACAAGAACCTCGTTTACTGTACAAGTTCAATATCACAGAAAGTGAAAAATGGATAAAGAACTTGTGGTACTTACGTACAATGCAGTATCACTCAGCAGTGAAATCTATGTCATCAGGCCCGTAGCAGCACAATGAGTGGATTCAGGTACGATGATTCTAACTGAAATAAGTCACACAGAAAAAGAAACATCATAAGATATCAGTAATACACGGAATGTAACTTGGCTACACAGGAACTGAATTACAGAACAGAACAGGGACTCAAATTTAGAAAACCAACTTATGCTTGCTTAAGGGTAAAGGTGAGTTGGGATGCTGCATAAAAGCAGAGATTGAAATGAGCACAGATAAAGTTCCTTAAGCCAAATATGGAATAGACAAGAGCTACTCCTTGCTCAACGAAATGGATTCAACACCGCATATTAAACGCCTAAGAATGTACCTGACTCTTAAGTATCTTAAAACCTATGGATTGCTATGTCTCCGAAAGAGAATCAAGCATGTGTACAGGGACATAAACGCAGCAGTGATAGGATTGGAGAGGTTCGGTGAGCAAATGAAGACCCTTTGAAGTCATACTGCATGGTACCCATTCCACGGGTTTCAACTACCCAGGTTTAAGGTATTCTTCCTTCAGCTAAAACATGCATGTGGAACCTAGAGTATGATCAACCATGTGATCGGGAGACGTGTTCAAATATGTCTCAGTTTTCGTACCCTGGTACTCGGGTGCAACATTCCAGACGCTTTACTAACACTCTCCCGACTTGGAGAGTCAGTCCCTTTAACCTCCTGTTTGGCCCAGTTTGCAATTTCTGCGGAAGATGAACAGGAATAGCGAGAACCAATGAGAGACTAGCTGGAGGTGTCTGGACGGGCAAATTTAACTCTCATTTCCCACCAGGAAGAGGAAATAACCAAAGGCTCAGCGTGCCGTGCCGGAACCAGATTAGGGCCTGAAGCCATCCTGCGTTGTTGCGGCCAGCTCACAAGAAAACGAGTTGAAGAAAGGAGCTCAGGGGCACTGTAATTCACAAACCTGCAGAGTTATAAATGACAACTATCGTCCAAAAATATACTGAAGTAAGGCTACCAAGAGGACTTGAAAGCGGAGCAGAATAGCAGGAAACCGATTTCAGGAGGTAGACTGGAATTGCATTGAAAGCATAGGAAAAGAGGCAGAACGTCCACAATGATGCACTTGGCCAAAAAGGGCGTATGCGTTTTTTCCTGAATATATTCAGGAAAAAACGCATACGCCCTTTTTGGCCAACCAAGCAAGCTTGCAAAGAAATCTGCACTACAATGAAGTCTCACTTCCCCCCGGTCAAAAGGGCCATCTGAAAAAAGTGTAAAATCCAGAAAGGCAGGACAGGCCATGGAGAACTGGGAGCCTTGTTATGCTGATGGGCGGGATGTAAATTGCCAACAGACACTTGGGAGAAGTGTATGGTGTTTCCTGAAACATCTAAGAAACAAAGCAACAGAGCCTAGGGCACTTTCACTTATGGTCCTATAGCTTAGGGAAATTAAAATCAAAAAGACACAGCCACCCCAAAATTTGGGACGCCTCTGTTTACAAGAACCTCGTTTACCGTACAAGTTCAATATCACAGAAAGTGAAAAATGGATAAAGAACTTGTGGTACTTACGTACAATGCAATATCACTCAGCAATGAAATCTATGTCATCAGGCCCGTAGCAGCATAATGAGTGGATTCAGGTATGATGATTCTAACTGAAATAAGTCACACAGAAAAAGAAACATCATAAGATATCACTAATACACGGAATGTAAACTTGGCTACACAGGAACTGAATTCCAAAACACAACAGGGTCTCAAATTTAGAAAACCAACTTATGCTTGCTTAAGGGTAAAGGTGAGTTGGGGTGCTGCATAAAACCAGAGATTGAAATGAGCACAGATAAAGTTCCTTAAGCCAAATATGGAATAGACAAGAGCTACTCCTTGCTCAATGAAATGGACTCAACACCCCATATTAAACGCCTAAGAATGTACCTTACTAGTAATTATCTTAAAACCTATGGATTGCTATGTCTCCAAAAGAGAATCAAGCGTGTGTACAGGGGCATAAACGCAGCAGTGATAGGATTGGAGAGGTTCGGTGAGCAAATGAAGACCCTTTGAAGTCATATTGCATGGTACCCATTCCACGGGTTTCAACTACCCACGTTTAAGGTATTCTTCCTTCAGCTAAAACATGCATGTGGAACCCAGAGTATGATCAACCGTGTGATCGGGAGACCTGTTCAAATATGTCTCAGTTTTCGTACCCTGGTACTCGGGTGCAACATTCCAGACGCTTTACTAACACTCTCCCGACTTGGAGAGTCAGTCCCTTTAACCTCCTGTTTGGCCCAGTTTGCAATTTCTGCGGAAGATGAACAGGAATAGCGAGAACCAATGAGAGACTAGCTGGAGGTGTCTGGACGGGCAAATTTAACTCTCATTTCCCACCAGGAAGAGGAAATAACCAAAGGCTCAGCGTGCCGTGCCGGAACAAGATTAGGGCCTGAATCCATCCTGCGGTGTTGCGGCCAGGTCACAAGAAAGCGAGTTGAAGAAAGGGGCTCAGGGGCACTGTAATTCACAAACCTGCAGAGTTATAAATGACAGCTATCGTCCAAAAATATACTGAAGTAAGGCTGCCAAGAGGACTTGAAAGCGGGGCAGAATTGCAGGAAACCGATTTCAGGAGGTAGACTGGAATTGCATTGAAAGCATAGGAAAAGAGGCAGAACGTCCACAATGATGCACTTGGCCAAAAAGGGCGTATGCGTTTTTTCCTGAATATATTCAGGAAAAAACGCATACGCCCTTTTTGGCCAACCAAGCAAGCTTGCAAAGGAAATCTGCACTACAATGAAGTCTCACTTCCCCCCGGTCAAAAGGGCCATCTGAAAAAAGTGTAAAATCCAGAAAGGCAGGACAGGCCATGGAGAACTGGGAGCCTTGTTATGCTGATGGGCGGGATGTAAATTGCCAACAGACACTTGGGAGAAGTGTATGGTGTTTCCTGAAACATCTAAAAAACAAAGCAACAGAGCCTAGGGCACTTCCACTTATGGTCCTATAGCTTAGGGAAATTAAAATCAAAAAGATACAGCCACCCCAATGTTTGGGACGCCTCTGTTTACAAGAACCTCGTTTACCATACAAGTTCAATATCACAGAAAGTGAAAAATGGATAAAGAACTTGTGGTACTTATGTACAATGCAGTATCACTCAGCAGTGAAATCTATGTCATCAGGCCCGTAGCAGCACAATGAGTGGATTCAGGTACGATGATTCTAACTGAAATAAGTCACACAGAAAAAGAAACATCATAAGATATCAGTAATACACGGAATGTAAACTTGGCTACACAGGAACTGAATTACAGAACAGAACAGGGTCTCAAATTTAGAAAACCAACTTATGCTTGTTTAAGGGTAAAGGTGAGTTGGGGTGCTGCATAAAACCAGAGATTGAAATGAGCACAGATAAAGTTCCTTAAGCCAAATATGGAATAGACAAGAGCTACTCCTTGCTCAACGAAATGGACTCAACACCGCATATTAAACGCCTAAGAATGTACCTGACTCTTAAGTATCTTAAAACCTATGGATTGCTATGTCTCCGAAAGAGAATCAAGCATGTGTACAGGGACATAAACGCAGCAGTGATAGGATTGGAGAGGTTCGGTGAGCAAATGAAGACCCTTTGAAGTCATATTTCATGGTACCCATTCCACGGGTCTCAACTCTCCAGGTTTAAGGTATTCTTCCTTCAGCTAAAACATGCATGTGGAACCCAGAGTATGATCAATCGTGTGAACGGGAGACGTGTTCAAATATGTCTCAGTTTTCCTCCCCTGGTACTCGGGTGCAACATTCCAGACGCTTTACTAACACTCTCCCCACTTGGAGAGTCAGCGCCTTTAACCTCCTGTTTGGCCCAGTTTGCAATTTCTGCGGAAGATGAACAGGAATAGCGAGAACCAATGAGAGACTAGCTGGAGGTGTCTGGACGGGCAAATTTAACTCTCATTTCCCACCAGGAAGAGGAAATAACCAAAGGCTCAGCGTGCCGTGCCGGAACCAGATTAGGGCCTGAAGCCATCCTGCGGTGTTGCGGCCAGGTCACAAGAAAGCAAGTTGAAGAAAGGAGCTCAGGGGCACTGTAATTCACAAACCTGCAGAGTTATAAATGACAGCTATTGTCCAAAAATATACTGAAGTAAGGCTGCCAAGAGGACTTGAAAGCGGGGCAGAATTGCAGGAAACCGATTTCAGGAGGTAGACTGGAATTGCATTGAAAGCATAGGAAAAGAGGCAGAACGTCCACAATGATGCACTTGGCCAAAAAGGGCGTATGCGTTTTTTCCTGAATATATTCAGGAAAAAACGCATACGCCCTTTTTGGCCAACCAAGCAAACTTGCAAAGGAAATCTGCACTACAATGAAGTCTCACTTCCCCCCGGTCAAAAGGGCCATCTGAAAAAGGTGTAAAATCCAGAAAGGCAGGACAGGCCATGGAGAACTGGGAGCCTTGTTATGCTGATGGGCGGGATGTAAATTGCCAACAGACACTTGGGAGAAGTGTATGGTGTTTCCAGAAACATCTAAGAAACAAAGCAACAGAGCCTAGGGCACTTTCACTTATGGTCCTATAGCTTAGGGAAATTAAAATCAAAAAGACACAGCCACCCCAATGTTTGGGACGCCTCTGTTTACAAGAACCTCGTTTACCGTACAAGTTCAATATCACAGAAAGTGAAAAATGGATAAAGAACTTGTGGTACTTACGTACAATGCAGTATCACTCAGCAATGAAATATATGTCATCAGGCCAGTAGCAGCATAATGAGTGGATTCAGGTATGATGATTCTAACTGAAATAAGTCACACAGAAAAAGAAACATCATAAGATATCACTAATACACGGAATGTAAACTTGGCTACACAGGAACTGAATTCCAAAACACAACAGGGTCTCAAATTTAGAAAACCAACTTATGCTTGCTTAAGGGTAAAGGTGAGTTGGGGTGCTGCATAAAACCAGAGATTGAAATGAGCACAGATAAAGTTCCTTAAGCCAAATATGGAATAGACAAGAGCTACTCCTTGCTCAATGAAATGGACTCAACACCCCATATTAAACGCCTAAGAATGTACCTTACTAGTAAGTATCTTAAAACCTATGGATTGCTATGTCTCCAAAAGAGAATCAAGCGTGTGTACAGGGGCATAAACGCAGCAGTGATAGGATTGGAGAGGTTCGGTGAGCAAATGAAGACCCTTTGAAGTCATATTGCATGGTACCCATTCCACGGGTTTCAACTACCCACGTTTAAGGTATTCTTCCTTCAGCTAAAACATGCATGTGGAACCCAGAGTATGATCAACCGTGTGATCGGGAGACCTGTTCAAATATGTCTCAGTTTTCGTACCCTGGTACTCGGGTGCAACATTCCAGACGCTTTACTAACACTCTCCCGACTTGGAGAGTCAGTCCCTTTAACCTCCTGTTTGGCCCAGTTTGCAATTTCTGCGGAAGATGAACAGGAATAGCGAGAACCAATGAGAGACTAGCTGGAGGTGTCTGGACGGGCAAATTTAACTCTCATTTCCCACCAGGAAGAGGAATTAACCAAAGGCTCGGCATGCCGTGCCGGAACCAGATTAGGGCCTTAATCCATCCTGCGGTGTTGCGGCCAGCTCACAAGAAAGCGAGTTGAAGAAAGGAGCTCAGGGGCACTGTAATTCACAAACCTGCAGAGTTATAAATGACAATTATCGTCCAAAAATATACTGAAGTAAGGCTGCCAAGAGGACTTGAAAGCGGGGCAGAATTGCAGGAAACCGATTTCAGGAGGTAGACTGGAATTGCATTGAAAGCATAGGAAAAGAGGCAGAACGTCCACAATGATGCACTTGGCCAAAAAGGACGTATGCGTTTTTTCCTGAATATATTCAGGAAAAAACGCATACGCCCTTTTTGGCCAACCAAGCAAACTTGCAAAGGAAATCTGCACTACAATGAAGTCTCACTTCCCCCCAGTCAAAAGGGCCATCTGAAAAAAGTGTAAAATCCAGAAAGGCAGGACAGGCCATGGAGAACTGGGAGCCTTGTTATGCTGATGGGCGGGATGTAAATTGCCAACAGACACTCGGGAGAAGTGTATGGTGTTTCCTGAAACATCTAAAAAACAAAGCAACAGAGCCTAGGGCACTTCCACTTATGGCCCTATAGCTTAGGGAAATTAAAATCAAAACGACACAGCCACCCCAAAGTTTGGGACGCCTCTGTTTACAAGAACCTCGTTTACCGTACAAGTTCAATATCACAGAAAGTGAAAAATGGATAAAGAACTTGTGGTACTTACGTACAATGCAGTATCACTCAGCAGTGAAATCTATGTCATCAGGCCCGTAGCAGCACAATGAGTGGATTCAGGTACGATGATTCTAACTGAAATAAGTCACACAGAAAAAGAAACATCATAAGATATCAGTAATACACGGAATGTAAACTTGGCTACACAGGAACTGAATTACAGAACAGAACAGGGTCTCAAATATAGAAAACCAACTTATGCTTGTTTAAGGGGAAAGGTGAGTTGGGGTGCTGCATAAAACCAGAGATTGAAATGAGCACAGATAAAGTTCCTTAAGCCAAATATGGAATAGACAAGAGCTACTCCTTGCTCAACGAAATGGACTCAACACCCCATATTAAACGCCTAAGAATGTACCGTACTAGTAAGTATCTTAAAACCTATGGTTTGCTATGTCTCCAAAAGAGAATCAAGCGTGTGTACAGGGGCATAAACGCAGCAGTGATAGGATTGGAGAGGTTTGGTGAGCAAATGAAGACCCTTTGAAGTCATATTGCATGGTACCCATTCCACGGGTTTCAACTACCCACGTTTCAGGTATTCTTCCTTCAGCTAAAACATGCATGTGGAACCCAGAGTATGATCAACCGTGTGATCGGGAGACCTGTTCAAATATGTCTCAGTTTTCGTACCCTGGTACACGGGTGCAACATTCCAGACGCTTTACTAACACTCTCCCGACTTGGAGAGTCAGTCCCTTTAACCTCCTGTTTGGCCCAGTTTGCAATTTCTGCAGAAGATGAACAGGAATAGCAAGAACCAATGAGAGACTAGCTGGAGGTCTCTGGACGGGCAAATTTAACTCTCATTTCCCACCAGGAAGAGGAATTAACCAAAGGCTCGGCGTGCCGTGCAGGAACCAGATTAGGGCCTGAAGCCATCCTGCGGTGTTGCGGCCAGCTCACAAGAAAGCGAGTTGAAGAAAGGAGCTCAGGGGCACTGTAATTCACAAACCTGCAGAGTTATAAATGACAACTATCGTCCAAAAATATACTGAAGTAAGGCTGCCAAGAGGACTTGAAAGCGGGGCAGAATTGCAGGAAACCGATTTCAGGAGGTAGACAGGAATTGCATTGAAAGCATAGGAAAAGAGGCAGAACGTCCACAATGATGCACTTGGCCAAAAAGGACGTATGCGTTTTTTCCTGAATATATGCAGGAAAAAACGCATACGCCCTTTTTGGCCAACCAAGCAAACTTGCAAAGGAAATCTGCACTACAATGAAGTCTCACTTCCCCCCGGTCAAAAGGGCCATCTGAAAATAGTGTAAAATCCAGAAAGGCAGGACAGGCCATGGAGAACTGGGAGCCTTGTTATGCTGATGGGCGGGATGTAAATTGCCAACAGACACTCGGGAGAAGTGTATGGTGTTTCCTGAAACATCTAAAAAACAAAGCAACAGAGCCTAGGGCACTTCCACTTATGGCCCTATAGCTTAGGGAAATTAAAATCAAAACGACAAAGCCACCCCAAAGTTTGGGACGCCTCTGTTTACAAGAACCTCGTTTACCGTACAAGTTCAATATCACAGAAAGTGAAAAATGGATAAAGAACTTGTGGTACTTACGTACAATGCAGTATCACTCAGCAGTGAAATCTATGTCATCAGGCCCGTAGCAGCACAATGAGTGGATTCAGGTACGATGATTCTAACTGAAATAAGTCACACAGAAAAGGAAACATCATAAGATATCAGTAATACACGGAATGTAAACTTGGCTACACAGGAACTGAATTACAGAACAGAACAGGGACTCAAATTTAGAAAACCAACTTATGCTTGCTTAAGGGTAAAGGTGAGTTGGGATGCTGCATAAAAGCAGAGATTGAAATGAGCACAGATAAAGTTCCTTAAGCCAAATATGGAATAGACAAGAGCTACTCCTTGCTCAACGAAATGGATTCAACACCGCATATTAAACGCCTAAGAATGTACCTGACTCTTAAGTATCTTAAAACCTATGGATTGCTATGTCTCCGAAAGAGAATCAAGCATGTGTACAGGGACATAAACGCAGCAGTGATAGGATTGGAGAGGTTCGGTGAGCAAATGAAGACCCTTTGAAGTCATATTGCATGGTACCCATTCCACGGGTTTCAACTACCCAGGTTTAAGGTATTCTTCCTTCAGCTAAAACATGCATGTGGAACCTAGAGTATGATCAACCATGTGATCGGGAGACGTGTTCAAATATGTCTCAGTTTTCGTACCCTGGTACTCGGGTGCAACATTCCAGACGCTTTACTAACACTCTCCCGACTTGGAGAGTCAGTCCCTTTAACCTCCTGTTTGGCCCAGTTTGCAATTTCTGCGGAAGATGAACAGGAATAGCGAGAACCAATGAGAGACTAGCTGGAGGTGTCTGGACGGGCAAATTTAACTCTCATTTCCCACCAGGAAGAGGAAATAACCAAAGGCTCAGCGTGCCGTGCCGGAACAAGATTAGGGCCTGAAGCCATCCTGCGGTGTTGCGGCCAGCTCACAAGAAAACGAGTTGAAGAAAGGGGCTCAGGGGCACTGTAATTCACAAACCTGCAGAGTTATAAATGACAGCTATCGTCCAAAAATATACTGAAGTAAGGCTGCCAAGAGGACTTGAAAGCGGGGCAGAATTGCAGGAAACCGATTTCAGGAGGTAGACTGGAATTGCATTGAAAGCATAGGAAAAGAGGCAGAACGTCCACAATGATGCACTTGGCCAAAAAGGGCGTATGCGTTTTTTCCTGAATATATTCAGGAAAAAACGCATACGCCCTTTTTGGCCAACCAAGCAAGCTTGCAAAGGAAATCTGCACTACAATGAAGTCTCACTTCCCCCCGGTCAAAAGGGCCATCTGAAAAAAGTGTAAAATCCAGAAAGGCAGGACAGGCCATGGAGAACTGGGAGCCTTGTTATGCTGATGGGCGGGATGTAAATTGCCAACAGACACTTGGGAGAAGTGTATGGTGTTTCCTGAAACATCTAAAAAACAAAGCAACAGAGCCTAGGGCACTTCCACTTATGGTCCTATAGCTTAGGGAAATTAAAATCAAAAAGATACAGCCACCCCAATGTTTGGGACGCCTCTGTTTACAAGAACCTCGTTTACCGTACAAGTTCAATATCACAGAAAGTGAAAAATGGATAAAGAACTTGTGGTACTTATGTACAATGCAGTATCACTCAGCAGTGAAATCTATGTCATCAGGCCCGTAGCAGCACAATGAGTGGATTCAGGTACGATGATTCTAACTGAAATAAGTCACACAGAAAAAGAAACATCATAAGATATCAGTAATACACGGAATGTAAACTTGGCTACACAGGAACTGAATTACAGAACAGAACAGGGTCTCAAATTTAGAAAACCAACTTATGCTTGTTTAAGGGTAAAGGTGAGTTGGGGTGCTGCATAAAACCAGAGATTGAAATGAGCACAGATAAAGTTCCTTAAGCCAAATATGGAATAGACAAGAGCTACTCCTTGCTCAACGAAATGGACTCAACACCGCATATGAAACGCCTAAGAATGTACCTGACTCTTAAGTATCTTAAAACCTATGGATTGCTATGTCTCCGAAAGAGAATCAAGCATGTGTACAGGGACATAAACGCAGCAGTGATAGGATTGGAGAGGTTCGGTGAGCAAATGAAGACCCTTTGAAGTCATACTGCATGGTACCAATTCCACGGGTTTCAACTACCCAGGTTTAAGGTATTCTTCCTTCAGCTAAAACATGCATGTGGAACCTAGAGTATGATCAACCATGTGATCGGGAGACGTGTTCAAATATGTCTCAGTTTTCGTACCCTGGTACTCGGGTGCAACATTCCAGACGCTTTACTAACACTCTCCCGACTTGGAGAGTCAGTCCCTTTAACCTCCTGTTTGGCCCAGTTTGCAATTTCTGCGGAAGATGAACAGGAATAGCGAGAACCAATGAGAGACTAGCTGGAGGTGTCTGGACGGGCAAATTTAACTCTCATTTCCCACCAGGAAGAGGAAATAACCAAAGGCTCAGCGTGCCGTGCCGGAACCAGATTAGGGCCTGAAGCCATCCTGCGGTGTTGCAGCCAGCTCACAAGAAAACGAGTTGAAGAAAGGAGCTCAGGGGCACTGTAATTCACAAACCTGCAGAGTTATAAATGACAACTATCGTCCAAAAATATACTGAAGTAAGGCTGCCAAGAGGACTTGAAAGCGGGGCAGAATTGCAGGAAACCGCTTTCAGGAGGTAGACTGGAATTGCATTGAAAGCATAGGAAAAGAGGCAGAACGTCCACAATGATGCACTTGGCCAAAAAGGGCGTATGCGTTTTTTCCTGAATATATTCAGGAAAAAACGCATACGCCCTTTTTGGCCAACCAAGCAAGCTTGCAAAGGAAATCTGCACTACAATGAAGTCTCACTTCCCCCCGGTCAAAAGGGCCATCTGAAAAAAGTGTAAAATCCAGAAAGGCAGGACAGGCCATGGAGAACTGGGAGCCTTGTTATGCTGATGGGCGGGATGTAAATTGCCAACAGACACTCGGGAGAAGTGTATGGTGTTTCCTGAAACATCTAAAAAACAAAGCAACAGAGCCTAGGGCACTTCCACTTATGGTCCTATAGCTTAGGGAAATTAAAATGAAAAAGACACAGCCACCCCAAAATTTGGGACGCCTCTGTTTACAAGAACCTCGTTTACCGTACAAGTTCTCTATCACAGAAAGTGAAAAATGGATAAAGAACATGTGGTACTTACGTACAATGCAGTATCTCTCAGCAATGAAATCTATGTCATCAGGCCCGTAGCAGCATAATGAGTGGATTCAGGTACGATGATTCCAACTGAAATAAGTCACACAGAAAAAGAAACATCATAAGATATCACTAATACACGGAATGTAAACTTGGCTACACAGGAACTGAATTCCAAAACAGAACAGGGTCTCAAATTTAGAAAACCAACTTATGCTTGCTTAAGGGGAAAGGTGAGTTGGGGTGCTGCATAAAACCAGAGATTGAAATGAGCACAGATAAAGTTCCTTAAGCCAAATATGGAATAGACAAGAGCTACTCCTTGCTCAACGAAATGGACTCAACACCCCATATTAAACGCTTAAGAATGTACCTGACTAGTAAGTATCTTAAAACCTATGGATTGCTATGTCTCCATAAGAGAATCAAGCATGTGTACAGGGGCATAAACGCAGCAGTGATAGGATTGGAGAGGTTCGGTGAGCAAATGAAGACCCTTTGAAGTCATATTGCATGGTACCCATTACACGGGTCTCAACTCTCCAGGTTTAAGGTATTCTTCCTTCAGCTAAAATATGCATGTGGAACCCAGAGTATGATCAACAGTGTGAACGGGAGACGTGTTCAAATATGTCTCAGTTTTCCTCCCCTGGTACTCGGGTGCAACATTCCAGACGCTTTACTAACACTCTCCCCACTTGGAGAGTCAGCGCCTTTAACCTCCTGTTTGGCCCAGTTTGCAATTTCTGCGGAAGATGAACAGGAATAGGGAGAACCAATGAGAAACTAGCTGGAGGTGTCTGGACGGGCAAATTTAACTCTCATTTCCCACCAGGAAGAGGAAATAACCAAAGGCTCAGCGTGCCATGCCGGAACCAGATTAGGGCCTGAAGCCATCCTGCGGTGTTGCGGCCAGCTCACAAGAAAGCGAGTTGAAGAAAGGAGCTCAGGGGCACTGTAATTCACAAACCTGCAGAGTTATAAATGACAGCTATCGTCCAAAAATATACTGAAGTAAGGCTGCCAAGAGGACTTGAAAGCGGGGCAGAATTACAGGAAACCGATTTCAGGAGGTAGACTGGAATTGCATTGAAAGCATAGGAAAAGAGGCAGAACGTCCACAATGATGCACTTGGTCAAAAAGGGCGTATGCGTTTTTTCCTGAATATATTCAGGAAAAAACGCATACGCCCTTTTTGGCCAACCAAGCAAACTTGCAAAGGAAATCTGCACTACAATGAAGTCTCACTTCCCCCTGGTCAAAAGGGCCATCTGAAAAAAGTGTAAAATCCAGAAAGGCAGGACAGGCCATGGAGAACTGGGAGCCTTGTTATGCTGATGGGCGGGATGTAAATTGCCAACAGCCACTCGGGAGAAGTGTATGGTGTTTCCTGAAACATCTAAGAAACAAAGCAACAGAGCCTAGGGCACTTTCACTTATGGTCCTATAGCTTAGGGAAATTAAAATCAAAAAGACACAGCCACCCCAAAATTTGGGACGCCTCTGTTTACAAGAACCTCGTTTACCGTACAAGTTCTCTATCACAGAAAGTGAAAAATGGATAAAGAACATGTGGTACTTACGTACAATGCAGTATCTCTCAGCAATGAAATCTATGTCATCAGGCCCGTAGCAGCATAATGAGTGGATTCAGGTACGATGATTCCAACTGAAATAAGTCACACAGAAAAAGAAACATCATAAGATATCACTAATACACGGAATGTAAACTTGGCTACACAGGAACTGAATTCCAAAACAGAACAGGGTCTCAAATTTAGAAAACCAACTTATGCTTGCTTAAGGGGAAAGGTGAGTTGGGGTGCTGCATAAAACCAGAGATTGAAATGAGCACAGATAAAGTTCCTTAAGCCAAATATGGAATAGACAAGAGCTACTCCTTGCTCAACGAAATGGACTCAACACCCCATATTAAACGCTTAAGAATGTACCTGATTAGTAAGTATCTTAAAACCTATGGATTGCTATGTCTCCATAAGAGAATCAAGCGTGTGTCCAGGGTCATAAACGCAGCAGTGATAGGATTGGAGAGGTTCGGTGAGCAAATGAAGACCCTTTGAAGTCATATTGCATGGTACCCATTCCACGGGTTTCAACTACCCAGGTTTAAGGTATTCTTCCTTCAGCTAAAACATGCATGTGGAACCTAGAGTATGACCAACCATGTGATCGGGAGACGTGTTCAAATATGTCTCAGTTTTCGTACCCTGGTACTCGGGTGCAACATTCCAGACGCTTTACTAACACTCTCCCGACTTGGAGAGTCAGTCCCTTTAACCTCCTGTTTGGCCCAGTTTGCAATTTCTGCGGAAGATGAACAGGAATAGCGAGAACCAATGAGAGACTAGCTGGAGGTGTCTGGACGGGCAAATTTAACTCTCATTTCCCACCAGGAAGAGGAAATAACCAAAGGCTCAGCGTGCCGTGCCGGAACCAGATTAGGGCCTGAAGCCATCCTGCGGTGTTGCGGCCAGCTCACAAGAAAGCGAGTTGAAGAAAGGAGCTCAGGGGCACTGTAATTCACAAACCTGCAGAGTTATAAATGACAACTATCGTCCAAAAATATACTGAAGTAAGGCTGCCAAGAGGACTTGAAAGCGGGGCAGAATTGCAGGAAACCGATTTCAGGAGGTAGACTGGAATTGCATCGAAAGCATAGGAAAAGAGGCAGAACGTCCACAATGATGCACTTGGCCAAAAAGGGCGTATGCGTTTTTTCCTGAATATATTCAGGAAAAAACGCATACGCCCTTTTTGGCCAACCAAGCAAGCTTGCAAAGGAAATCTGCACTACAATGAAGTCTCACTTCCCCCCGGTCAAAAGGGCCATCTGAAAAAAGTGTAAAATCCAGAAAGGCAGGACAGGCCATGGAGAACTGGGAGCCTTGTTATGCTGATGGGCGGGATGTAAATTGCCAACAGACACTCGGGAGAAGTGTATGGTGTTTCCTGAAACGTCTAAAAAACAAAGCAACAGAGCCTAGGGCACTTCCACTTATGGTCCTATAGCTTAGGGAAATTAAAATAAAAAAGATACAGCCACCCCAATGTTTGGGACGCCTCTGTTTACAAGAACCTCGTTTACCGTACAAGTTCAATATCACAGAAAGTGAAAAATGGATAAAGAACTTGTGGTACTTACGTACAATGCAGTATCACTCAGCAGTGAAATCTATGTCATCAGGCCCGTAGCAGCACAATGAGTGGATTCAGGTACGATGATTCTAACTGAAATAATTCACACAGAAAAAGAAACATCATAAGATATCAGTAATACACGGAATGTAAACTTGGCTACACAGGAACTGAATTACAGAACAGAACAGGGTCTCAAATTTAGAAAACCAACTTATGCTTGTTTAAGGGGAAAGGTGAGTTGGGGTGCTGCATAAAACCAGAGATTGAAATGAGCACAGATAAAGTTCCTTAAGCCAAATATGGAATAGACAAGAGCTACTCCTTGCTCAACGAAATGGACTCAACACCGCATATTAAACGCCTAAGAATGTACCTGACTCTTAAGTATCTTAAAACCTATGGATTGCTATGTCTCCGAAAGAGAATCAAGCATGTGTACAGGGACATAAACGCAGCAGTGATAGGATTGGAGAGGTTCGGTGAGCAAATGAAGACCCTTTGAAGTCATATTGCATGGTACCCATTCCACGGGTTTCAACTACCCAGGTTTAAGGTATTCTTCCTTCAGCTAAAACATGCATGTGGAACCTAGAGTATGATCAACCATGTGATCGGGAGACGTGTTCAAATATGTCTCAGTTTTCGTACCCTGGTACTCGGGTGCAACATTCCAGACGCTTTACTAACACTCTCCCGACTTGGAGAGTCAGTCCCTTTAACCTCCTGTTTGGCCCAGTTTGCAATTTCTGCGGAAGATGAACAGGAATAGCGAGAACCAATGAGAGACTAGCTGGAGGTGTCTGGACGGGCAAATTTAACTCTCATTTCCCACCAGGAAGAGGAAATAACCAAAGGCTCAGCGTGCCGTGCCGGAACCAGATTAGGGCCTGAAGCCATCCTGCGGTGTTGCGGCCAGCTCACAAGAAAGCGAGTTGAAGAAAGGAGCTCAGGGGCACTGTAATTCACAAACCTGCAGAGTTATAAATGACAACTATCGTCCAAAAATATACTGAAGTAAGGCTGCCAAGAGGACTTGAAAGCGGGGCAGAATTGCAGGAAACCGATTTCAGGAGGTAGACTGGAATTGCATTGAAAGCATAGGAAAAGAGGCAGAACGTCCACAATGATGCACTTGGCCAAAAAGGGCGTATGCGTTTTTTCCTGAATATATTCAGGAAAAAACGCATACGCCCTTTTTGGCCAACCAAGCAAGCTTGCAAAGGAAATCTGCACTACAATGAAGTCTCACTTCCCCCCGGTCAAAAGGGCCATCTGAAAAAAGTGTAAAATCCAGAAAGGCAGGACAGGCCATGGAGAACTGGGAGTCTTGTTATGCTGATGGGCGGGATGTAAATTGCCAACAGACACTCGGGAGAAGTGTATGGTGTTTCCTGAAACGTCTAAAAAACAAAGCAACAGAGCCTAGGGCACTTCCACTTATGGTCCTATAGCTTAGGGAAATTAAAATAAAAAAGATACAGCCACCCCAATGTTTGGGACGCCTCTGTTTACAAGAACCTCGTTTACCGTACAAGTTCAATATCACAGAAAGTGAAAAATGGATAAAGAACTTGTGGTACTTACGTACAATGCAGTATCACTCAGCAGTGAAATCTATGTCATCAGGCCCGTAGCAGCACAATGAGTGGATTCAGGTACGATGATTCTAACTGAAATAAGTCACACAGAAAAAGAAACATCATAAGATATCAGTAATACACGGAATGTAAACTTGGCTACACAGGAACTGAATTACAGAACAGAACAGGGTCTCAAATTTAGAAAACCAACTTATGCTTGTTTAAGGGGAAAGGTGAGTTGGGGTGCTGCATAAAACCAGAGATTGAAATGAGCACAGATAAAGTTCCTTAAGCCAAATATGGAATAGACAAGAGCTACTCCTTGCTCAACGAAATGGACTCAACACCGCATATTAAACGCCTAAGAATGTACCTGACTCTTAAGTATCTTAAAACCTATGGATTGCTATGTCTCCGAAAGAGAATCAAGCATGTGTACAGGGACATAAACGCAGCAGTGATAGGATTGGAGAGGTTCGGTGAGCAAATGAAGACCCTTTGAAGTCATATTGCATGGTACCCATTCCACGGGTTTCAACTACCCAGGTTTAAGGTATTCTTCCTTCAGCTAAAACATGCATGTGGAACCTAGAGTATGACCAACCATGTGATCGGGAGACGTGTTCAAATATGTCTCAGTTTTCGTACCCTGGTACTCGGGTGCAACATTCCAGACGCTTTACTAACACTCTCCCGACTTGGAGAGTCAGTCCCTTTAACCTCCTGTTTGGCCCAGTTTGCAATTTCTGCGGAAGATGAACAGGAATAGCGAGAACCAATGAGAGACTAGCTGGAGGTGTCTGGACGGGCAAATTTAACTCTCATTTCCCACCAGGAAGAGGAAATAACCAAAGGCTCAGCGTGCCGTGCCGGAACCAGATTAGGGCCTGAAGCCATCCTGCGGTGTTGCGGCCAGCTCACAAGAAAGCGAGTTGAAGAAAGGAGCTCAGGGGCACTGTAATTCACAAACCTGCAGAGTTATAAATGACAACTATCGTCCAAAAATATACTGAAGTAAGGCTGCCAAGAGGACTTGAAAGCGGGGCAGAATTGCAGGAAACCGATTTCAGGAGGTAGACTGGAATTGCATCGAAAGCATAGGAAAAGAGGCAGAACGTCCACAATGATGCACTTGGCCAAAAAGGGCGTATGCGTTTTTTCCTGAATATATTCAGGAAAAAACGCATACGCCCTTTTTGGCCAACCAAGCAAGCTTGCAAAGGAAATCTGCACTACAATGAAGTCTCACTTCCCCCCGGTCAAAAGGGCCATCTGAAAAAAGTGTAAAATCCAGAAAGGCAGGACAGGCCATGGAGAACTGGGAGCCTTGTTATGCTGATGGGCGGGATGTAAATTGCCAACAGACACTCGGGAGAAGTGTATGGTGTTTCCTGAAACATCTAAAAAACAAAGCAACAGAGCCTAGGGCACTTCCACTTATGGTCCTATAGCTTAGGGAAATTAAAATCCAAAAGATACAGCCACCCCAATGTTTGGGACGCCTCTGTTTACAAGAACCTCGTTTACCGTACAAGTTCAATATCACAGAAAGTGAAAAATGGATAAAGAACTTGTGGTACTTACGTACAATGCAGTATCACTCAGCAGTGAAATCTATGTCATCAGGCCCGTAGCAGCACAATGAGTGGATTCAGGTACGATGATTCTAACTGAAATAAGTCACACAGAAAAAGAAACATCATAAGATATCAGTAATACACGGAATGTAAACTTGGCTACACAGGAACTGAATTACAGAACAGAACAGGGTCTCAAATTTAGAAAACCAACTTATGCTTGTTTAAGGGTAAAGGTGAGTTGGGGTGCTGCATAAAACCAGAGATTGAAATGAGCACAGATAAAGTTCCTTAAGCCAAATATGGAATAGACAAGAGCTACTCCTTGCTCAACGAAATGGACTCAACACCGCATATTAAACGCCTAAGAATGTACCTGACTCTTAAGTATCTTAAAACCTATGGATTGCTATGTCTCCGAAAGAGAATCAAGCATGTGTACAGGGACATAAACGCAGCAGTGATAGGATTGGAGAGGTTCGGTGAGCAAATGAAGACCCTTTGAAGTCATATTGCATGGTACCCATTCCACGGGTTTCAACTACCCAGGTTTAAGGTATTCTTCCTTCAGCTAAAACATGCATGTGGAACCTAGAGTATGATCAACCATGTGATCGGGAGACGTGTTCAAATATGTCTCAGTTTTCGTACCCTGGTACTCGGGTGCAACATTCCAGACGCTTTACTAACACTCTCCCGACTTGGAGAGTCAGTCCCTTTAACCTCCTGTTTGGCCCAGTTTGCAATTTCTGCGGAAGATGAACAGGAATAGCGAGAACCAATGAGAGACTAGCTGGAGGTGTCTGGACGGGCAAATTTAACTCTCATTTCCCACCAGGAAGAGGAAATAACCAAAGGCTCAGCGTGCCGTGCCGGAACCAGATTAGGGCCTGAAGCCATCCTGCGGTGTTGCGGCCAGCTCACAAGAAAGCGAGTTGAAGAAAGGAGCTCAGGGGCACTGTAATTCACAAACCTGCAGAGTTATAAATGACAACTATCGTCCAAAAATATACTGAAGTAAGGCTGCCAAGAGGACTTGAAAGCGGGGCAGAATT
Organism: Globicephala melas; assembly: GCF_963455315.2. Taxonomy (NCBI): domain Eukaryota; kingdom Metazoa; phylum Chordata; class Mammalia; order Artiodactyla; family Delphinidae; genus Globicephala; species Globicephala melas. The sequence continues at coordinate 98,482 of NW_027207577.1, read as the reverse complement.
GCAGGAAACCGATTTCAGGAGGTAGACTGGAATTGCATCGAAAGCATAGGAAAAGAGGCAGAACGTCCACAATGATGCACTTGGCCAAAAAGGGCGTATGCGTTTTTTCCTGAATATATTCAGGAAAAAACGCATACGCCCTTTTTGGCCAACCAAGCAAGCTTGCAAAGGAAATCTGCACTACAATGAAGTCTCACTTCCCCCCGGTCAAAAGGGCCATCTGAAAAAAGTGTAAAATCCAGAAAGGCAGGACAGGCCATGGAGAACTGGGAGCCTTGTTATGCTGATGGGCGGGATGTAAATTGCCAACAGACACTCGGGAGAAGTGTATGGTGTTTCCTGAAACATCTAAAAAACAAAGCAACAGAGCCTAGGGCACTTCCACTTATGGTCCTATAGCTTAGGGAAATTAAAATCCAAAAGATACAGCCACCCCAATGTTTGGGACGCCTCTGTTTACAAGAACCTCGTTTACCGTACAAGTTCAATATCACAGAAAGTGAAAAATGGATAAAGAACTTGTGGTACTTACGTACAATGCAGTATCACTCAGCAGTGAAATCTATGTCATCAGGCCCGTAGCAGCACAATGAGTGGATTCAGGTACGATGATTCTAACTGAAATAAGTCACACAGAAAAAGAAACATCATAAGATATCAGTAATACACGGAATGTAAACTTGGCTACACAGGAACTGAATTACAGAACAGAACAGGGTCTCAAATTTAGAAAACCAACTTATGCTTGTTTAAGGGGAAAGGTGAGTTGGGGTGCTGCATAAAACCAGAGATTGAAATGAGCACAGATAAAGTTCCTTAAGCCAAATATGGAATAGACAAGAGCTACTCCTTGCTCAACGAAATGGACTCAACACCGCATATTAAACGCCTAAGAATGTACCTGACTCTTAAGTATCTTAAAACCTATGGATTGCTATGTCTCCGAAAGAGAATCAAGCATGTGTACAGGGACGTAAACGCAGCAGTGATAGGATTGGAGAGGTTCGGTGAGCAAATGAAGACCCTTTGAAGTCATATTGCATGGTACCCATTCCACGGGTTTCAACTACCCAGGTTTAAGGTATTCTTCCTTCAGCTAAAACATGCATGTGGAACCTAGAGTATGATCAACCATGTGATCGGGAGACGTGTTCAAATATGTCTCAGTTTTCGTACCCTGGTACTCGGGTGCAACATTCCAGACGCTTTACTAACACTCTCCCGACTTGGAGAGTCAGTCCCTTTAACCTCCTGTTTGGCCCAGTTTGCAATTTCTGCGGAAGATGAACAGGAATAGCGAGAACCAATGAGAGACTAGCTGGAGGTGTCTGGACGGGCAAATTTAACTCTCATTTCCCACCAGGAAGAGGAAATAACCAAAGGCTCAGCGTGCCGTGCCGGAACCAGATTAGGGCCTGAAGCCATCCTGCGGTGTTGCGGCCAGCTCACAAGAAAACGAGTTGAAGAAAGGAGCTCAGGGGCACTGTAATTCACAAACCTGCAGAGTTATAAATGACAACTATCGTCCAAAAATATACTGAAGTAAGGCTGCCAAGAGGACTTGAAAGCGGGGCAGAATTGCAGGAAACCGATTTCAGGAGGTAGACTGGAATTGCATCGAAAGCATAGGAAAAGAGGCAGAACGTCCACAATGATGCACTTGGCCAAAAAGGGCGTATGCGTTTTTTCCTGAATATATTCAGGAAAAAACGCATACGCCCTTTTTGGCCAACCAAGCAAGCTTGCAAAGGAAATCTGCACTACAATGAAGTGTCACTTCCCCCCGGTCAAAAGGGCCATCTGAAAAAAGTGTAAAATCCAGAAAGGCAGGACAGGCCATGGAGAACTGGGAGCCTTGTTATGCTGATGGGCGGGATGTAAATTGCCAACAGACACTCGGGAGAAGTGTATGGTGTTTCCTGAAACATCTAAAAAACAAAGCAACAGAGCCTAGGGCACTTCCACTTATGGTCCTATAGCTTAGGGAAATTAAAATCAAAAAGATACAGCCACCCCAATGTTTGGGACGCCTCTGTTTACAAGAACCTCGTTTACCGTACAAGTTCAATATCACAGAAAGTGAAAAATGGATAAAGAACTTGTGGTACTTACGTACAATGCAGTATCACTCAGCAGTGAAATCTATGTCATCAGGCCCGTAGCAGCACAATGAGTGGATTCAGGTACGATGATTCTAACTGAAATAAGTCACACAGAAAAAGAAACATCATAAGATATCACTAATACACGGAATGTAAACTTGGCTACACAGGAACTGAATTACAGAACAGAACAGGGTCTCAAATTTAGAAAACCAACTTATGCTTGTTTAAGGGGAAAGGTGAGTTGGGGTGCTGCATAAAACCAGAGATTGAAATGAGCACAGATAAAGTTCCTTAAGCCAAATATGGAATAGACAAGAGCTACTCCTTGCTCAACGAAATGGACTCAACACCGCATATTAAACGCCTAAGAATGTACCTGACTCTTAAGTATCTTAAAACCTATGGATTGCTATGTCTCCGAAAGAGAATCAAGCATGTGTACAGGGACGTAAACGCAGCAGTGATAGGATTGGAGAGGTTCGGTGAGCAAATGAAGACCCTTTGAAGTCATATTGCATGGTACCCATTCCACGGGTTTCAACTACCCAGGTTTAAGGTATTCTTCCTTCAGCTAAAACATGCATGTGGAACCTAGAGTATGATCAACCATGTGATCGGGAGACGTGTTCAAATATGTCTCAGTTTTCGTACCCTGGTACTCGGGTGCAACATTCCAGACGCTTTACTAACACTCTCCCGACTTGGAGAGTCAGTCCCTTTAACCTCCTGTTTGGCCCAGTTTGCAATTTCTGCGGAAGATGAACAGGAATAGCGAGAACCAATGAGAGACTAGCTGGAGGTGTCTGGACGGGCAAATTTAACTCTCATTTCCCACCAGGAAGAGGAAATAACCAAAGGCTCAGCGTGCCGTGCCGGAACCAGATTAGGGCCTGAAGCCATCCTGCGGTGTTGCGGCCAGCTCACAAGAAAACGAGTTGAAGAAAGGAGCTCAGGGGCACTGTAATTCACAAACCTGCAGAGTTATAAATGACAACTATCGTCCAAAAATATACTGAAGTAAGGCTGCCAAGAGGACTTGAAAGCGGGGCAGAATTGCAGGAAACCGTTTCAGGAGGTAGATTGGAATTGCATTGAAAGCATAGGAAAAGAGGCAGAACGTCCACAATGATGCACTTGGCCAAAAAGGGCGTATGCGTTGTTTCCTGAATATATTCAGGAAAAAACGCATACGCCCTTTTTGGCCAACCAAGCAAGCTTGCAAAGGAAATCTGCACTACAATGAAGTGTCACTTCCCCCCGGTCAAAAGGGCCATCTGAAAAAAGTGTAAAATCCAGAAAGGCAGGACAGGCCATGGAGAACTGGGAGCCTTGTTATGCTGATGGGCGGGATGTAAATTGCCAACAGACACTCGGGAGAAGTGTATGGTGTTTCCTGAAACATCTAAAAAACAAAGCAACAGAGCCTAGGGCACTTCCACTTATGGTCCTATAGCTTAGGGAAATTAAAATCCGAAAGATACAGCCACCCCAATGTTTGGGACGCCTCTGTTTACAAGAACCTCGTTTACCGTACAAGTTCAATATCACAGAAAGTGAAAAATGGATAAAGAACTTGTGGTACTTACGTACAATGCAGTATCACTCAGAAGTGAAATCTATGTCATCAGGCCCGTAGCAGCACAATGAGTGGATTCAGGTACGATGATTCTAACTGAAATAAGTCACACAGAAAAAGAAACATCATAAGATATCAGTAATACACGGAATGTAAACTTGGCTACACAGGAACTGAATTACAGAACAGAACAGGGTCTCAAATTTAGAAAACCAACTTATGCTTGTTTAAGGGGAAAGGTGAGTTGGGGTGCTGCATAAAACCAGAGATTGAAATGAGCACAGATAAAGTTCCTTAAGCCAAATATGGAATAGACAAGAGCTACTCCTTGCTCAACGAAATGGACTCAACACCGCATATTAAACGCCTAAGAGTGTACCTGACTCTTAAGTATCTTAAAACCTATGGATTGCTATGTCTCCGAAAGAGAATCAAGCATGTGTACAGGGACGTAAATGCAGCAGTGATAGGATTGGAGAGGTTCGGTGAGCAAATGAAGACCCTTTGAAGTCATATTGCATGGTACCCATTCCACGGGTTTCAACTACCCAGGTTTAAGGTATTCTTCCTTCAGCTAAAACATGCATGTGGAACCTAGAGTATGATCAACCATGTGATCGGGAGACGTGTTCAAATATGTCTCAGTTTTCGTACCCTGGTACTCGGGTGCAACATTCCAGACGCTTTACTAACACTCTCCCGACTTGGAGAGTCAGTCCCTTTAACCTCCTGTTTGGCCCAGTTTGCAATTTCTGCGGAAGATGAACAGGAATAGCGAGAACCAATGAGAGACTAGCTGGAGGTGTCTGGACGGGCAAATTTAACTCTCATTTCCCACCAGGAAGAGGAAATAACCAAAGGCTCAGCGTGCCGTGCCGGAACCAGATTAGGGCCTGAAGCCATCCTGCGGTGTTGCGGCCAGCTCACAAGAAAGCGAGTTGAAGAAAGGAGCTCAGGGGCACTGTAATTCACAAACCTGCAGAGTTATAAATGACAACTATCGTCCAAAAATATACTGAAGTAAGGCTGCCAAGAGGACTTGAAAGCGGGGCAGAATTGCAGGAAACCGAATTCAGGAGGTAGACTGGAATTGCATCGAAAGCATAGGAAAAGAGGCAGAACGTCCACAATGATGCACTTGGCCAAAAAGGGCGTATGCGTTTTTTCCTGAATATATTCAGGAAAAAACGCATACGCCCTTTTTGGCCAACCAAGCAAGCTTGCAAAGGAAATCTGCACTACAATGAAGTCTCACTTCCCCCCGGTCAAAAGGGCCATCTGAAAAAAGTGTAAAATCCAGAAAGGCAGGACAGGCCATGGAGAACTGGGAGCCTTGTTATGCTGATGGGCGGGATGTAAATTGCCAACAGACACTCGGGAGAAGTGTATGGTGTTTCCTGAAACATCTAAAAAACAAAGCAACAGAGCCTAGGGCACTTCCACTTATGGTCCTATAGCTTAGGGAAATTAAAATCCAAAAGATACAGCCACCCCAATGTTTGGGACGCCTCTGTTTACAAGAACCTCGTTTACCGTACAAGTTCAATATCACAGAAAGTGAAAAATGGATAAAGAACTTGTGGTACTTACGTACAATGCAGTATCACTCAGCAGTGAAATCTATGTCATCAGGCCCGTAGCAGCACAATGAGTGGATTCAGGTACGATGATTCTAACTGAAATAAGTCACACAGAAAAAGAAACATCATAAGATATCACTAATACACGGAATGTAAACTTGGCTACACAGGAACTGAATTACAGAACAGAACAGGGTCTCAAATTTAGAAAACCAACTTATGCTTGTTTAAGGGGAAAGGTGAGTTGGGGTGCTGCATAAAACCAGAGATTGAAATGAGCACAGATAAAGTTCCTTAAGCCAAATATGGAATAGACAAGAGCTACTCCTTGCTCAACGAAATGGACTCAACACCGCATATTAAACGCCTAAGAGTGTACCTGACTCTTAAGTATCTTAAAACCTATGGATTGCTATGTCTCCGAAAGAGAATCAAGCATGTGTACAGGGACATAAACGCAGCAGTGATAGGATTGGAGAGGTTCGGTGAGCAAATGAAGACCCTTTGAAGTCATATTGCATGGTACCCATTCCACGGGTTTCAACTACCCAGGTTTAAGGTATTCTTCCTTCAGCTAAAACATGCATGTGGAACCTAGAGTATGATCAACCATGTGATCGGGAGACGTGTTCAAATATGTCTCAGTTTTCGTACCCTGGTACTCGGGTGCAACATTCCAGACGCTTTACTAACACTCTCCCGACTTGGAGAGTCAGTCCCTTTAACCTCCTGTTTGGCCCAGTTTGCAATTTCTGCGGAAGATGAACAGGAATAGCGAGAACCAATGAGAGACTAGCTGGAGGTGTCTGGACGGGCAAATTTAACTCTCATTTCCCACCAGGAAGAGGAAATAACCAAAGGCTCAGCGTGCCGTGCCGGAACCAGATTAGGGCCTGAAGCCATCCTGCGGTGTTGCGGCCAGCTCACAAGAAAACGAGTTGAAGAAAGGAGCTCAGGGGCACTGTAATTCACAAACCTGCAGAGTTATAAATGACAACTATCGTCCAAAAATATACTGAAGTAAGGCTGCCAAGAGGACTTGAAAGCGGGGCAGAATTGCAGGAAACCGATTTCAGGAGGTAGACTGGAATTGCATCGAAAGCATAGGAAAAGAGGCAGAACGTCCACAATGATGCACTTGGCCAAAAAGGGCGTATGCGTTTTTTCCTGAATATATTCAGGAAAAAACGCATACGCCCTTTTTGGCCAACCAAGCAAGCTTGCAAAGGAAATCTGCACTACAATGAAGTCTCACTTCCCCCCGGTCAAAAGGGCCATCTGAAAAAAGTGTAAAATCCAGAAAGGCAGGACAGGCCATGGAGAACTGGGAGCCTTGTTATGCTGATGGGCGGGATGTAAATTGCCAACAGACACTCGGGAGAAGTGTATGGTGTTTCCTGAAACATCTAAAAAACAAAGCAACAGAGCCTAGGGCACTTCCACTTATGGTCCTATAGCTTAGGGAAATTAAAATCCAAAAGATACAGCCACCCCAATGTTTGGGACGCCTCTGTTTACAAGAACCTCGTTTACCGTACAAGTTCAATATCACAGAAAGTGAAAAATGGATAAAGAACTTGTGGTACTTACGTACAATGCAGTATCACTCAGCAGTGAAATCTATGTCATCAGGCCCGTAGCAGCACAATGAGTGGATTCAGGTACGATGATTCTAACTGAAATAAGTCACACAGAAAAAGAAACATCATAAGATATCACTAATACACGGAATGTAAACTTGGCTACACAGGAACTGAATTACAGAACAGAACAGGGTCTCAAATTTAGAAAACCAACTTATGCTTGTTTAAGGGGAAAGGTGAGTTGGGGTGCTGCATAAAACCAGAGATTGAAATGAGCACAGATAAAGTTCCTTAAGCCAAATATGGAATAGACAAGAGCTACTCCTTGCTCAACGAAATGGACTCAACACCGCATATTAAACGCCTAAGAGTGTACCTGACTCTTAAGTATCTTAAAAACTATGGATTGCTATGTCTCCGAAAGAGAATCAAGCATGTGTACAGGGACGTAAACGCAGCAGTGATAGGATTGGAGAGGTTCGGTGAGCAAATGAAGACCCTTTGAAGTCATATTGCATGGTACCCATTCCACGGGTTTCAACTACCCAGGTTTAAGGTATTCTTCCTTCAGCTAAAACATGCATGTGGAACCTAGAGTATGATCAACCATGTGATCGGGAGACGTGTTCAAATATGTCTCAGTTTTCGTACCCTGGTACTCGGGTGCAACATTCCAGACGCTTTACTAACACTCTCCCGACTTGGAGAGTCAGTCCCTTTAACCTCCTGTTTGGCCCAGTTTGCAATTTCTGCGGAAGATGAACAGGAATAGCGAGAACCAATGAGAGACTAGCTGGAGGTGTCTGGACGGGCAAATTTAACTCTCATTTCCCACCAGGAAGAGGAAATAACCAAAGGCTCAGCGTGCCGTGCCGGAACCAGATTAGGGCCTGAAGCCATCCTGCGGTGTTGCGGCCAGCTCACAAGAATACGAGTTGAAGAAAGGAGCTCAGGGGCACTGTAATTCACAAACCTGCAGAGTTATAAATGACAACTATCGTCCAAAAATATACTGAAGTAAGGCTGCCAAGAGGACTTGAAAGCGGGGCAGAATTGCAGGAAACCGATTTCAGGAGGTAGACTGGAATTGCATCGAAAGCATAGGAAAAGAGGCAGAACGTCCACAATGATGCACTTGGCCAAAAAGGGCGTATGCGTTTTTTCCTGAATATATTCAGGAAAAAACGCATACGCCCTTTTTGGCCAACCAAGCAAGCTTGCAAAGGAAATCTGCACTACAATGAAGTCTCACTTCCCCCCGGTCAAAAGGGCCATCTGAAAAAAGTGTAAAATCCAGAAAGGCAGGACAGGCCATGGAGAACTGGGAGCCTTGTTATGCTGATGGGCGGGATGTAAATTGCCAACAGACACTCGGGAGAAGTGTATGGTGTTTCCTGAAACATCTAAAAAACAAAGCAACAGAGCCTAGGGCACTTCCACTTATGGTCCTATAGCTTAGGGAAATTAAAATCAAAAAGATACAGCCACCCCAATGTTTGGGACGCCTCTGTTTACAAGAACCTCGTTTACCGTACAAGTTCAATATCACAGAAAGTGAAAAATGGATAAAGAACTTGTGGTACTTACGTACAATGCAGTATCACTCAGCAGTGAAATCTATGTCATCAGGCCCGTAGCAGCACAATGAGTGGATTCAGGTACGATGATTCTAACTGAAATAAGTCACACAGAAAAAGAAACATCATAAGATATCAGTAATACACGGAATGTAAACTTGGCTACACAGGAACTGAATTACAGAACAGAACAGGGTCTCAAATTTAGAAAACCAACTTATGCTTGTTTAAGGGGAAAGGTGAGTTGGGGTGCTGCATAAAACCAGAGATTGAAATGAGCACAGATAAAGTTCCTTAAGCCAAATATGGAATAGACAAGAGCTACTCCTTGCTCAACGAAATGGACTCAACACCGCATATTAAACGCCTAAGAGTGTACCTGACTCTTAAGTATCTTAAAACCTATGGATTGCTATGTCTCCGAAAGAGAATCAAGCATGTGTACAGGGACGTAAACGCAGCAGTGATAGGATTGGAGAGGTTCGGTGAGCAAATGAAGACCCTTTGAAGTCATATTGCATGGTACCCATTCCACGGGTTTCAACTACCCAGGTTTAAGGTATTCTTCCTTCAGCTAAAACATGCATGTGGAACCTAGAGTATGATCAACCATGTGATCGGGAGATGTGTTCAAATATGTCTCAGTTTTCGTACCCTGGTACTCGGGTGCAACATTCCAGATGCTTTACTAACACTCTCCCGACTTGGAGAGTCAGTCCCTTTAACCTCCTGTTTGGCCCAGTTTGCAATTTCTGCGGAAGATGAACAGGAATAGCGAGAACCAATGAGAGACTAGCTGGAGGTGTCTGGACGGGCAAATTTAACTCTCATTTCCCACCAGGAAGAGGAAATAACCAAAGGCTCAGCGTGCCGTGCCGGAACCAGATTAGGGCCTGAAGCCATCCTGCGGTGTTGCGGCCAGCTCACAAGAAAGCGAGTTGAAGAAAGGAGCTCAGGGGCACTGTAATTCACAAACCTGCAGAGTTATAAATGACAACTATCGTCCAAAAATATACTGAAGTAAGGCTGCCAAGAGGACTTGAAAGCGGGGCAGAATTGCAGGAAACCGATTTCAGGAGGTAGACTGGAATTGCATCGAAAGCATAGGAAAAGAGGCAGAACGTCCACAATGATGCACTTGGCCAAAAAGGGCGTATGCGTTTTTTCCTGAATATATTCAGGAAAAAACGCATACGCCCTTTTTGGCCAACCAAGCAAGCTTGCAAAGGAAATCTGCACTACAATGAAGTCTCACTTCCCCCCGGTCAAAAGGGCCATCTGAAAAAAGTGTAAAATCCAGAAAGGCAGGACAGGCCATGGAGAACTGGGAGCCTTGTTATGCTGATGGGCGGGATGTAAATTGCCAACAGACACTCGGGAGAAGTGTATGGTGTTTCCTGAAACATCTAAAAAACAAAGCAACAGAGCCTAGGGCACTTCCACTTATGGTCCTATAGCTTAGGGAAATTAAAATCAAAAAGATACAGCCACCCCAATGTTTGGGACGCCTCTGTTTACAAGAACCTCGTTTACCGTACAAGTTCAATATCACAGAAAGTGAAAAATGGATAAAGAACTTGTGGTACTTACGTACAATGCAGTATCACTCAGCAGTGAAATCTATGTCATCAGGCCCGTAGCAGCACAATGAGTGGATTCAGGTACGATGATTCTAACTGAAATAAGTCACACAGAAAAAGAAACATCATAAGATATCAGTAATACACGGAATGTAAACTTGGCTACACAGGAACTGAATTACAGAACAGAACAGGGTCTCAAATTTAGAAAACCAACTTATGCTTGTTTAAGGGGAAAGGTGAGTTGGGGTGCTGCATAAAACCAGAGATTGAAATGAGCACAGATAAAGTTCCTTAAGCCAAATATGGAATAGACAAGAGCTACTCCTTGCTCAACGAAATGGACTCAACACCGCATATTAAACGCCTAAGAGTGTACCTGACTCTTAAGTATCTTAAAACCTATGGATTGCTATGTCTCCGAAAGAGAATCAAGCATGTGTACAGGGACGTAAACGCAGCAGTGATAGGATTGGAGAGGTTCGGTGAGCAAATGAAGACCCTTTGAAGTCATATTGCATGGTACCCATTCCACGGGTTTCAACTACCCAGGTTTAAGGTATTCTTCCTTCAGCTAAAACATGCATGTGGAACCTAGAGTATGATCAACCATGTGATCGGGAGACGTGTTCAAATATGTCTCAGTTTTCGTACCCTGGTACTCGGGTGCAACATTCCAGATGCTTTACTAACACTCTCCCGACTTGGAGAGTCAGTCCCTTTAACCTCCTGTTTGGCCCAGTTTGCAATTTCTGCGGAAGATGAACAGGAATAGCGAGAACCAATGAGAGACTAGCTGGAGGTGTCTGGACGGGCAAATTTAACTCTCATTTCCCACCAGGAAGAGGAAATAACCAAAGGCTCAGCGTGCCGTGCCGGAACCAGATTAGGGCCTGAAGCCATCCTGCGGTGTTGCGGCCAGCTCACAAGAAAGCGAGTTGAAGAAAGGAGCTCAGGGGCACTGTAATTCACAAACCTGCAGAGTTATAAATGACAACTATCGTCCAAAAATATACTGAAGTAAGGCTGCCAAGAGGACTTGAAAGCGGGGCAGAATTGCAGGAAACCGATTTCAGGAGGTAGACTGGAATTGCATCGAAAGCATAGGAAAAGAGGCAGAACGTCCACAATGATGCACTTGGCCAAAAAGGGCGTATGCGTTTTTTCCTGAATATATTCAGGAAAAAACGCATACGCCCTTTTTGGCCAACCAAGCAAGCTTGCAAAGGAAATCTGCACTACAATGAAGTCTCACTTCCCCCCGGTCAAAAGGGCCATCTGAAAAAAGTGTAAAATCCAGAAAGGCAGGACAGGCCATGGAGAACTGGGAGCCTTGTTATGCTGATGGGCGGGATGTAAATTGCCAACAGACACTCGGGAGAAGTGTATGGTGTTTCCTGAAACATCTAAAAAACAAAGCAACAGAGCCTAGGGCACTTCCACTTATGGTCCTATAGCTTAGGGAAATTAAAATCCAAAAGATACAGCCACCCCAATGTTTGGGACGCCTCTGTTTACAAGAACCTCGTTTACCGTACAAGTTCAATATCACAGAAAGTGAAAAATGGATAAAGAACTTGTGGTACTTACGTACAATGCAGTATCACTCAGCAGTGAAATCTATGTCATCAGGCCCGTAGCAGCACAATGAGTGGATTCAGGTACGATGATTCTAACTGAAATAAGTCACACAGAAAAAGAAACATCATAAGATATCACTAATACACGGAATGTAAACTTGGCTACACAGGAACTGAATTACAGAACAGAACAGGGTCTCAAATTTAGAAAACCAACTTATGCTTGTTTAAGGGGAAAGGTGAGTTGGGGTGCTGCATAAAACCAGAGATTGAAATGAGCACAGATAAAGTTCCTTAAGCCAAATATGGAATAGACAAGAGCTACTCCTTGCTCAACGAAATGGACTCAACACCGCATATTAAACGCCTAAGAGTGTACCTGACTCTTAAGTATCTTAAAACCTATGGATTGCTATGTCTCCGAAAGAGAATCAAGCATGTGTACAGGGACGTAAACGCAGCAGTGATAGGATTGGAGAGGTTCGGTGAGCAAATGAAGACCCTTTGAAGTCATATTGCATGGTACCCATTCCACGGGTTTCAACTACCCAGGTTTAAGGTATTCTTCCTTCAGCTAAAACATGCATGTGGAACCTAGAGTATGATCAACCATGTGATCGGGAGACGTGTTCAAATATGTCTCAGTTTTCGTACCCTGGTACTCGGGTGCAACATTCCAGACGCTTTACTAACACTCTCCCGACTTGGAGAGTCAGTCCCTTTAACCTCCTGTTTGGCCCAGTTTGCAATTTCTGCGGAAGATGAACAGGAATAGCGAGAACCAATGAGAGACTAGCTGGAGGTGTCTGGACGGGCAAATTTAACTCTCATTTCCCACCAGGAAGAGGAAATAACCAAAGGCTCAGCGTGCCGTGCCGGAACCAGATTAGGGCCTGAAGCCATCCTGCGGTGTTGCGGCCAGCTCACAAGAATACGAGTTGAAGAAAGGAGCTCAGGGGCACTGTAATTCACAAACCTGCAGAGTTATAAATGACAACTATCGTCCAAAAATATACTGAAGTAAGGCTGCCAAGAGGACTTGAAAGCGGGGCAGAATTGCAGGAAACCGATTTCAGGAGGTAGACTGGAATTGCATCGAAAGCATAGGAAAAGAGGCAGAACGTCCACAATGATGCACTTGGCCAAAAAGGGCGTATGCGTTTTTTCCTGAATATATTCAGGAAAAAACGCATACGCCCTTTTTGGCCAACCAAGCAAGCTTGCAAAGGAAATCTGCACTACAATGAAGTCTCACTTCCCCCCGGTCAAAAGGGCCATCTGAAAAAAGTGTAAAATCCAGAAAGGCAGGACAGGCCATGGAGAACTGGGAGCCTTGTTATGCTGATGGGCGGGATGTAAATTGCCAACAGACACTCGGGAGAAGTGTATGGTGTTTCCTGAAACATCTAAAAAACAAAGCAACAGAGCCTAGGGCACTTCCACTTATGGTCCTATAGCTTAGGGAAATTAAAATCAAAAAGATACAGCCACCCCAATGTTTGGGACGCCTCTGTTTACAAGAACCTCGTTTACCGTACAAGTTCAATATCACAGAAAGTGAAAAATGGATAAAGAACTTGTGGTACTTACGTACAATGCAGTATCACTCAGCAGTGAAATCTATGTCATCAGGCCCGTAGCAGCACAATGAGTGGATTCAGGTACGATGATTCTAACTGAAATAAGTCACACAGAAAAAGAAACATCATAAGATATCAGTAATACACGGAATGTAAACTTGGCTACACAGGAACTGAATTACAGAACAGAACAGGGTCTCAAATTTAGAAAACCAACTTATGCTTGTTTAAGGGGAAAGGTGAGTTGGGGTGCTGCATAAAACCAGAGATTGAAATGAGCACAGATAAAGTTCCTTAAGCCAAATATGGAATAGACAAGAGCTACTCCTTGCTCAACGAAATGGACTCAACACCGCATATTAAACGCCTAAGAATGTACCTGACTCTTAAGTATCTTAAAACCTATGGATTGCTATGTCTCCGAAAGAGAATCAAGCATGTGTACAGGGACATAAACGCAGCAGTGATAGGATTGGAGAGGTTCGGTGAGCAAATGAAGACCCTTTGAAGTCATATTGCATGGTACCCATTCCACGGGTTTCAACTACCCAGGTTTAAGGTATTCTTCCTTCAGCTAAAACATGCATGTGGAACCTAGAGTATGATCAACCATGTGATCGGGAGACGTGTTCAAATATGTCTCAGTTTTCGTACCCTGGTACTCGGGTGCAACATTCCAGACGCTTTACTAACACTCTCCCGACTTGGAGAGTCAGTCCCTTTAACCTCCTGTTTGGCCCAGTTTGCAATTTCTGCGGAAGATGAACAGGAATAGCGAGAACCAATGAGAGACTAGCTGGAGGTGTCTGGACGGGCAAATTTAACTCTCATTTCCCACCAGGAAGAGGAAATAACCAAAGGCTCAGCGTGCCGTGCCGGAACCAGATTAGGGCCTGAAGCCATCCTGCGGTGTTGCGGCCAGCTCACAAGAAAGTGAGTTGAAGAAAGGAGCTCAGGGGCACTGTAATTCACAAACCTGCAGAGTTATAAATGACAACTATCGTCCAAAAATATACTGAAGTAAGGCTGCCAAGAGGACTTGAAAGCGGGGCAGAATTGCAGGAAACCGATTTCAGGAGGTAGACTGGAATTGCATCGAAAGCATAGGAAAAGAGGCAGAACGTCCACAATGATGCACTTGGCCAAAAAGGGCGTATGCGTTTTTTCCTGAATATATTCAGGAAAAAACGCATACGCCCTTTTTGGCCAACCAAGCAAGCTTGCAAAGGAAATCTGCACTACAATGAAGTCTCACTTCCCCCGGTCAAAAGGGCCATCTGAAAAAAGTGTAAAATCCAGAAAGGCAGGACAGGCCATGGAGAACTGGGAGCCTTGTTATGCTGATGGGCGGGATGTAAATTGCCAACAGACACTCGGGAGAAGTGTATGGTGTTTCCTGAAACATCTAAAAAACAAAGCAACAGAGCCTAGGGCACTTCCACTTATGGTCCTATAGCTTAGGGAAATTAAAATCAAAAAGATACAGCCACCCCAATGTTTGGGACGCCTCTGTTTACAAGAACCTCGTTTACCGTACAAGTTCAATATCACAGAAAGTGAAAAATGGATAAAGAACTTGTGGTACTTACGTACAATGCAGTATCACTCAGCAGTGAAATCTATGTCATCAGGCCCGTAGCAGCACAATGAGTGGATTCAGGTACGATGATTCTAACTGAAATAAGTCACACAGAAAAAGAAACATCATAAGATATCAGTAATACACGGAATGTAAACTTGGCTACACAGGAACTGAATTACAGATCAGAACAGGGTCTCAAATTTAGAAAAGCAACTTATGCTTATTTAAGGGGAAAGGTGAGTTGGGGTGCTGCATAAAACCAGAGATTGAAATGAGCACAGATAAAGTTCCTTAAGCCAAATATGGAATAGACAAGAGCTACTCCTTGCTCAACGAAATGGACTCAACACCGCATATTAAACGCCTAAGAATGTACCTGACTCTTAAGTATCTTAAAACCTATGGATTGCTATGTCTCCGAAAGAGAATCAAGCATGTGTACAGGGACGTAAACGCAGCAGTGATAGGATTGGAGAGGTTCGGTGAGCAAATGAAGACCCTTTGAAGTCATATTGCATGGTACCCATTCCACGGGTTTCAACTACCCAGGTTTAAGGTATTCTTCCTTCAGCTAAAACATGCATGTGGAACCTAGAGTATGATCAACCATGTGATCGGGAGACGTGTTCAAATATGTCTCAGTTTTCGTACCCTGGTACTCGGGTGCAACATTCCAGACGCTTTACTAACACTCTCCCGACTTGGAGAGTCAGTCCCTTTAACCTCCTGTTTGGCCCAGTTTGCAATTTCTGCGGAAGATGAACAGGAATAGCGAGAACCAATGAGAGACTAGCTGGAGGTCTCTGGACGGGCAAATTTAACTCTCATTTCCCACCAGGAAGAGGAAATAACCAAAGGCTCAGCGTGCCGTGCCGGAACCAGATTAGGGCCTGAAGCCATCCTGCGGTGTTGCGGCCAGCTCACAAGAAAGCGAGTTGAAGAAAGGAGCTCAGGGGCACTGTAATTCACAAACCTGCAGAGTTATAAATGACAACTATCGTCCAAAAATATACTGAAGTAAGGCTGCCAAGAGGACTTGAAAGCGGGGCAGAATTGCAGGAAACCAATTTCAGGAGGTAGACTGGAATTGCATCGAAAGCATAGGAAAAGAGGCAGAACGTCCACAATGATGCACTTGGCCAAAAAGGGCGTATGCGTTTTTTCCTGAATATATTCAGGAAAAAACGCATACGCCCTTTTTGGCCAACCAAGCAAGCTTGCAAAGGAAATCTGCACTACAATGAAGTCTCACTTCCCCCCGGTCAAAAGGGCCATCTGAAAAAAGTGTAAAATCCAGAAAGGCAGGACAGGCCATGGAGAACTGGGAGCCTTGTTATGCTGATGGGCGGGATGTAAATTGCCAACAGACACTAGGGAGAAGTGTATGGTGTTTCCTGAAACATCTAAAAAACAAAGCAACAGAGCCTAGGGCACTTCCACTTATGGTCCTATAGCTTAGGGAAATTAAAATCAAAAAGATACAGCCACCCCAATGTTTGGGACGCCTCTGTTTACAAGAACCTCGTTTACCGTACAAGTTCAATATCACAGAAAGTGAAAAATGGATAAAGAACTTGTGGTACTTACGTACAATGCAGTATCACTCAGCAGTGAAATCTATGTCATCAGGCCCGTAGCAGCACAATGAGTGGATTCAGGTACGATGATTCTAACTGAAATAAGTCACACAGAAAAAGAAACATCATAAGATATCAGTAATACACGGAATGTAAACTTGGCTACACAGGAACTGAATTACAGAACAGAACAGGGTCTCAAATTTAGAAAACCAACTTATGCTTGTTTAAGGGGAAAGGTGAGTTGGGGTGCTGCATAAAACCAGAGATTGAAATGAGCACAGATAAAGTTCCTTAAGCCAAATATGGAATAGACAAGAGCTACTCCTTGCTCAACGAAATGGACTCAACACCGCATATTAAACGCCTAAGAATGTACCTGACTCTTAAGTATCTTAAAACCTATGGATTGCTATGTCTCCGAAAGAGAATCAAGCATGTGTACAGGGACGTAAACGCAGCAGTGATAGGATTGGAGAGGTTCGGTGAGCAAATGAAGACCCTTTGAAGTCATATTGCATGGTACCCATTCCACGGGTTTCAACTACCCAGGTTTAAGGTATTCTTCCTTCAGCTAAAACATGCATGTGGAACCTAGAGTATGATCAACCATGTGATCGGGAGACGTGTTCAAATATGTCTCAGTTTTCGTACCCTGGTACTCGGGTGCAACATTCCAGACGCTTTACTAACACTCTCCCGACTTGGAGAGTCAGTCCCTTTAACCTCCTGTTTGGCCCAGTTTGCAATTTCTGCGGAAGATGAACAGGAATAGCGAGAACCAATGAGAGACTAGCTGGAGGTGTCTGGACGGGCAAATTTAACTCTCATTTCCCACCAGGAAGAGGAAATAACCAAAGGCTCAGCGTGCCGTGCCGGAACCAGATTAGGGCCTGAAGCCATCCTGCGGTGTTGCGGCCAGCTCACAAGAAAACGAGTTGAAGAAAGGAGCTCAGGGGCACTGTAATTCACAAACCTGCAGAGTTATAAATGACAACTATCGTCCAAAAATATACTGAAGTAAGGCTGCCAAGAGGACTTGAAAGCGGGGCAGAATTGCAGGAAACCGATTTCAGGAGGTAGACTGGAATTGCATCGAAAGCATAGGAAAAGAGGCAGAACGTCCACAATGATGCACTTGGCCAAAAAGGGCGTATGCGTTTTTTCCTGAATATATTCAGGAAAAAACGCATACGCCCTTTTTGGCCAACCAAGCAAGCTTGCAAAGGAAATCTGCACTACAATGAAGTCTCACTTCCCCCCGGTCAAAAGGGCCATCTGAAAAAAGTGTAAAATCCAGAAAGGCAGGACAGGCCATGGAGAACTGGGAGCCTTGTTATGCTGATGGGCGGGATGTAAATTGCCAACAGACACTCGGGAGAAGTGTATGGTGTTTCCTGAAACATCTAAAAAACAAAGCAACAGAGCCTAGGGCACTTCCACTTATGGTCCTATAGCTTAGGGAAATTAAAATCAAAAAGATACAGCCACCCCAATGTTTGGGACGCCTCTGTTTACAAGAACCTCGTTTACCGTACAAGTTCAATATCACAGAAAGTGAAAAATGGATAAAGAACTTGTGGTACTTACGTACAATGCAGTATCACTCAGAAGTGAAATCTATGTCATCAGGCCCGTAGCAGCACAATGAGTGGATTCAGGTACGATGATTCTAACTGAAATAAGTCACACAGAAAAAGAAACATCATAAGATATCAGTAATACACGGAATGTAAACTTGGCTACACAGGAACTGAATTACAGAACAGAACAGGGTCTCAAATTTAGAAAACCAACTTATGCTTGTTTAAGGGGAAAGGTGAGTTGGGGTGCTGCATAAAACCAGAGATTGAAATGAGCACAGATAAAGTTCCTTAAGCCAAATATGGAATAGACAAGAGCTACTCCTTGCTCAACGAAATGGACTCAACACCGCATATTAAACGCCTAAGAATGTACCTGACTCTTAAGTATCTTAAAACCTATGGATTGCTATGTCTCCGAAAGAGAATCAAGCATGTGTACAGGGATGTAAACGCAGCAGTGATAGGATTGGAGAGGTTCGGTGAGCAAATGAAGACCCTTTGAAGTCATATTGCATGGTACCCATTCCACGGGTTTCAACTACCCAGGTTTAAGGTATTCTTCCTTCAGCTAAAACATGCATGTGGAACCTAGAGTATGATCAACCATGTGATCGGGAGACGTGTTCAAATATGTCTCAGTTTTCGTACCCTGGTACTCGGGTGCAACATTCCAGACGCTTTACTAACACTCTCCCGACTTGGAGAGTCAGTCCCTTTAACCTCCTGTTTGGCCCAGTTTGCAATTTCTGCGGAAGATGAACAGGAATAGCGAGAACCAATGAGAGACTAGCTGGAGGTGTCTGGACGGGCAAATTTAACTCTCATTTCCCACCAGGAAGAGGAAATAACCAAAGGCTCAGCGTGCCGTGCTGGAACCAGATTAGGGTCTGAAGCCATCCTGCGGTGTTGCGGCCAGCTCACAAGAAAACGAGTTGAAGAAAGGAGCTCAGGGGCACTGTAATTCACAAACCTGCAGAGTTATAAATGACAACTATCGTCCAAAAATATACTGAAGTAAGGCTGCCAAGAGGACTTGAAAGCGGGGCAGAATTGCAGGAAACCGATTTCAGGAGGTAGACTGGAATTGCATCGAAAGCATAGGAAAAGAGGCAGAACGTCCACAATGATGCACTTGGCCAAAAAGGGCGTATGCGTTTTTTCCTGAATATATTCAGGAAAAAACGCATACGCCCTTTTTGGCCAACCAAGCAAGCTTGCAAAGGAAATCTGCACTACAATGAAGTCTCACTTCCCCCCGGTCAAAAGGGCCATCTGAAAAAAGTGTAAAATCCAGAAAGGCAGGACAGGCCATGGAGAACTGGGAGCCTTGTTATGCTGATGGGCGGGATGTAAATTGCCAACAGACACTCGGGAGAAGTGTATGGTGTTTCCTGAAACATCTAAAAAACAAAGCAACAGAGCCTAGGGCACTTCCACTTATGGTCCTATAGCTTAGGGAAATTAAAATCAAAATGATACAGCCACCCCAATGTTTGGGACGCCTCTGTTTACAAGAACCTCGTTTACCGTACAAGTTCAATATCACAGAAAGTGAAAAATGGATAAAGAACTTGTGGTACTTACGTACAATGCAGTATCACTCAGCAGTGAAATCTATGTCATCAGGCCCGTAGCAGCACAATGAGTGGATTCAGGTACGATGATTCTAACTGAAATAAGTCACACAGAAAAAGAAACATCATAAGATATCAGTAATACACGGAATGTAAACTTGGCTACACAGGAACTGAATTACAGAACAGAACAGGGTCTCAAATTTAGAAAACCACCTTATGCTTGTTTAAGGGTAAAGGTGAGTTGGTGTGCTGCATAAAACCAGAGATTGAAATGAGCACAGATAAAGTTCCTTAAGCCAAATATGGAATAGACAAGAGCTACTCCTTGCTCAACGAAATGGACTCAACACCGCATATTAAACGCCTAAAAATGTACCTGACTCTTAAGTATCTTAAAACCTATGGATTGCTATGTCTCCGAAAGAGAATCAAGCATGTGTACAGGGACGTAAACGCAGCAGTGATAGGATTGGAGAGGTTCGGTGAGCAAATGAAGACCCTTTGAAGTCATATTGCATGGTACCCATTCCACGGGTTTCAACTACCCAGGTTTAAGGTATTCTTCCTTCAGCTAAAACATGCATGTGGAACCTAGAGTATGATCAACCATGTGATCGGGAGACGTGTTCAAATATGTCTCAGTTTTCGTACCCTGGTACTCGGGTGCAACATTCCAGACGCTTTACTAACACTCTCCCGACTTGGAGAGTCAGTCCCTTTAACCTCCTGTTTGGCCCAGTTTGCAATTTCTGCGGAAGATGAACAGGAATAGCGAGAACCAATGAGAGACTAGCTGGAGGTCTCTGGACGGGCAAATTTAACTCTCATTTCCCACCAGGAAGAGGAAATAACCAAAGGCTCAGCGTGCCGTGCCGGAACCAGATTAGGGCCTGAAGCCATCCTGCGGTGTTGCGGCCAGCTCACAAGAAAGCGAGTTGAAGAAAGGAGCTCAGGGGCACTGTAATTCACAAACCTGCAGAGTTATAAATGACAACTATCGTCCAAAAATATACTGAAGTAAGGCTGCCAAGAGGACTTGAAAGCGGGGCAGAATTGCAGGAAACCAATTTCAGGAGGTAGACTGGAATTGCATCGAAAGCATAGGAAAAGAGGCAGAACGTCCACAATGATGCACTTGGCCAAAAAGGGCGTATGCGTTTTTTCCTGAATATATTCAGGAAAAAACGCATACGCCCTTTTTGGCCAACCAAGCAAGCTTGCAAAGGAAATCTGCACTACAATGAAGTCTCACTTCCCCCCGGTCAAAAGGGCCATCTGAAAAAAGTGTAAAATCCAGAAAGGCAGGACAGGCCATGGAGAACTGGGAGCCTTGTTATGCTGATGGGCGGGATGTAAATTGCCAACAGACACTAGGGAGAAGTGTATGGTGTTTCCTGAAACATCTAAAAAACAAAGCAACAGAGCCTAGGGCACTTCCACTTATGGTCCTATAGCTTAGGGAAATTAAAATCAAAAAGATACAGCCACCCCAATGTTTGGGACGCCTCTGTTTACAAGAACCTCGTTTACCGTACAAGTTCAATATCACAGAAAGTGAAAAATGGATAAAGAACTTGTGGTACTTACGTACAATGCAGTATCACTCAGCAGTGAAATCTATGTCATCAGGCCCGTAGCAGCACAATGAGTGGATTCAGGTACGATGATTCTAACTGAAATAAGTCACACAGAAAAAGAAACATCATAAGATATCAGTAATACACGGAATGTAAACTTGGCTACACAGGAACTGAATTACAGAACAGAACAGGGTCTCAAATTTAGAAAACCAACTTATGCTTGTTTAAGGGGAAAGGTGAGTTGGGGTGCTGCATAAAACCAGAGATTGAAATGAGCACAGATAAAGTTCCTTAAGCCAAATATGGAATAGACAAGAGCTACTCCTTGCTCAACGAAATGGACTCAACACCGCATATTAAACGCCTAAGAATGTACCTGACTCTTAAGTATCTTAAAACCTATGGATTGCTATGTCTCCGAAAGAGAATCAAGCATGTGTACAGGGACGTAAACGCAGCAGTGATAGGATTGGAGAGGTTCGGTGAGCAAATGAAGACCCTTTGAAGTCATATTGCATGGTACCCATTCCACGGGTTTCAACTACCCAGGTTTAAGGTATTCTTCCTTCAGCTAAAACATGCATGTGGAACCTAGAGTATGATCAACCATGTGATCGGGAGACGTGTTCAAATATGTCTCAGTTTTCGTACCCTGGTACTCGGGTGCAACATTCCAGACGCTTTACTAACACTCTCCCGACTTGGAGAGTCAGTCCCTTTAACCTCCTGTTTGGCCCAGTTTGCAATTTCTGCGGAAGATGAACAGGAATAGCGAGAACCAATGAGAGACTAGCTGGAGGTGTCTGGACGGGCAAATTTAACTCTCATTTCCCACCAGGAAGAGGAAATAACCAAAGGCTCAGCGTGCCGTGCCGGAACCAGATTAGGGCCTGAAGCCATCCTGCGGTGTTGCGGCCAGCTCACAAGAAAACGAGTTGAAGAAAGGAGCTCAGGGGCACTGTAATTCACAAACCTGCAGAGTTATAAATGACAACTATCGTCCAAAAATATACTGAAGTAAGGCTGCCAAGAGGACTTGAAAGCGGGGCAGAATTGCAGGAAACCGATTTCAGGAGGTAGACTGGAATTGCATCGAAAGCATAGGAAAAGAGGCAGAACGTCCACAATGATGCACTTGGCCAAAAAGGGCGTATGCGTTTTTTCCTGAATATATTCAGGAAAAAACGCATACGCCCTTTTTGGCCAACCAAGCAAGCTTGCAAAGGAAATCTGCACTACAATGAAGTCTCACTTCCCCCCGGTCAAAAGGGCCATCTGAAAAAAGTGTAAAATCCAGAAAGGCAGGACAGGCCATGGAGAACTGGGAGCCTTGTTATGCTGATGGGCGGGATGTAAATTGCCAACAGACACTCGGGAGAAGTGTATGGTGTTTCCTGAAACATCTAAAAAACAAAGCAACAGAGCCTAGGGCACTTCCACTTATGGTCCTATAGCTTAGGGAAATTAAAATCAAAAAGATACAGCCACCCCAATGTTTGGGACGCCTCTGTTTACAAGAACCTCGTTTACCGTACAAGTTCAATATCACAGAAAGTGAAAAATGGATAAAGAACTTGTGGTACTTACGTACAATGCAGTATCACTCAGAAGTGAAATCTATGTCATCAGGCCCGTAGCAGCACAATGAGTGGATTCAGGTACGATGATTCTAACTGAAATAAGTCACACAGAAAAAGAAACATCATAAGATATCAGTAATACACGGAATGTAAACTTGGCTACACAGGAACTGAATTACAGAACAGAACAGGGTCTCAAATTTAGAAAACCAACTTATGCTTGTTTAAGGGGAAAGGTGAGTTGGGGTGCTGCATAAAACCAGAGATTGAAATGAGCACAGATAAAGTTCCTTAAGCCAAATATGGAATAGACAAGAGCTACTCCTTGCTCAACGAAATGGACTCAACACCGCATATTAAACGCCTAAGAATGTACCTGACTCTTAAGTATCTTAAAACCTATGGATTGCTATGTCTCCGAAAGAGAATCAAGCATGTGTACAGGGATGTAAACGCAGCAGTGATAGGATTGGAGAGGTTCGGTGAGCAAATGAAGACCCTTTGAAGTCATATTGCATGGTACCCATTCCACGGGTTTCAACTACCCAGGTTTAAGGTATTCTTCCTTCAGCTAAAACATGCATGTGGAACCTAGAGTATGATCAACCATGTGATCGGGAGACGTGTTCAAATATGTCTCAGTTTTCGTACCCTGGTACTCGGGTGCAACATTCCAGACGCTTTACTAACACTCTCCCGACTTGGAGAGTCAGTCCCTTTAACCTCCTGTTTGGCCCAGTTTGCAATTTCTGCGGAAGATGAACAGGAATAGCGAGAACCAATGAGAGACTAGCTGGAGGTGTCTGGACGGGCAAATTTAACTCTCATTTCCCACCAGGAAGAGGAAATAACCAAAGGCTCAGCGTGCCGTGCTGGAACCAGATTAGGGTCTGAAGCCATCCTGCGGTGTTGCGGCCAGCTCACAAGAAAACGAGTTGAAGAAAGGAGCTCAGGGGCACTGTAATTCACAAACCTGCAGAGTTATAAATGACAACTATCGTCCAAAAATATACTGAAGTAAGGCTGCCAAGAGGACTTGAAAGCGGGGCAGAATTGCAGGAAACCGATTTCAGGAGGTAGACTGGAATTGCATCGAAAGCATAGGAAAAGAGGCAGAACGTCCACAATGATGCACTTGGCCAAAAAGGGCGTATGCGTTTTTTCCTGAATATATTCAGGAAAAAACGCATACGCCCTTTTTGGCCAACCAAGCAAGCTTGCAAAGGAAATCTGCACTACAATGAAGTCTCACTTCCCCCCGGTCAAAAGGGCCATCTGAAAAAAGTGTAAAATCCAGAAAGGCAGGACAGGCCATGGAGAACTGGGAGCCTTGTTATGCTGATGGGCGGGATGTAAATTGCCAACAGACACTCGGGAGAAGTGTATGGTGTTTCCTGAAACATCTAAAAAACAAAGCAACAGAGCCTAGGGCACTTCCACTTATGGTCCTATAGCTTAGGGAAATTAAAATCAAAATGATACAGCCACCCCAATGTTTGGGACGCCTCTGTTTACAAGAACCTCGTTTACCGTACAAGTTCAATATCACAGAAAGTGAAAAATGGATAAAGAACTTGTGGTACTTACGTACAATGCAGTATCACTCAGCAGTGAAATCTATGTCATCAGGCCCGTAGCAGCACAATGAGTGGATTCAGGTACGATGATTCTAACTGAAATAAGTCACACAGAAAAAGAAACATCATAAGATATCAGTAATACACGGAATGTAAACTTGGCTACACAGGAACTGAATTACAGAACAGAACAGGGTCTCAAATTTAGAAAACCACCTTATGCTTGTTTAAGGGTAAAGGTGAGTTGGTGTGCTGCATAAAACCAGAGATTGAAATGAGCACAGATAAAGTTCCTTAAGCCAAATATGGAATAGACAAGAGCTACTCCTTGCTCAACGAAATGGACTCAACACCGCATATTAAACGCCTAAAAATGTACCTGACTCTTAAGTATCTTAAAACCTATGGATTGCTATGTCTCCGAAAGAGAATCAAGCATGTGTACAGGGACGTAAACGCAGCAGTGATAGGATTGGAGAGGTTCGGTGAGCAAATGAAGACCCTTTGAAGTCATATTGCATGGTACCCATTCCACGGGTTTCAACTACCCAGGTTTAAGGTATTCTTCCTTCAGCTAAAACATGCATGTGGAACCTAGAGTATGATCAACCATGTGATCGGGAGACGTGTTCAAATATGTCTCAGTTTTCGTACCCTGGTACTCGGGTGCCACATTCCAGACGCTTTACTAACACTCTCCCGACTTGGAGAGTCAGTCCCTTTAACCTCCTGTTTGGCCCAGTTTGCAATTTCTGCGGAAGATGAACAGGAATAGCGAGAACCAATGAGAGACTAGCTGGAGGTGTCTGGACGGGCAAATTTAACTCTCATTTCCCACCAGGAAGAGGAAATAACCAAAGGCTCAGCGTGCCGTGCCGGAACCAGATTAGGGCCTGAAGCCATCCTGCGGTGTTGCGGCCAGCTCACAAGAAAACGAGTTGAAGAAAGGAGCTCAGGGGCACTGTAATTCACAAACCTGCAGAGTTATAAATGACAACTATCGTCCAAAAATATACTGAAGTAAGGCTGCCAAGAGGACTTGAAAGCGGGGCAGAATTGCAGGAAACCGATTTCAGGAGGTAGACTGGAATTGCATCGAAAGCATAGGAAAAGAGGCAGAACGTCCACAATGATGCACTTGGCCAAAAAGGGCGTATGCGTTTTTTCCTGAATATATTCAGGAAAAAACGCATACGCCCTTTTTGGCCAACCAAGCAAGCTTGCAAAGGAAATCTGCACTACAATGAAGTCTCACTTCCCCCCGGTCAAAAGGGCCATCTGAAAAAAGTGTAAAATCCAGAAAGGCAGGACAGGCCATGGAGAACTGGGAGCCTTGTTATGCTGATGGGCGGGATGTAAATTGCCAACAGACACTCGGGAGAAGTGTATGGTGTTTCCTGAAACATCTAAAAAACAAAGCAACAGAGCCTAGGGCACTTCCACTTATGGTCCTATAGCTTAGGGAAATTAAAATCAAAAAGATACAGCCACCCCAATGTTTGGGACGCCTCTGTTTACAAGAACCTCGTTTACCGTACAATTTCAATATCACAGAAAGTGAAAAATGGATAAAGAACTTGTGGTACTTACGTACAATGCAGTATCACTCAGCAGTGAAATCTATGTCATCAGGCCCGTAGCAGCACAATGAGTGGATTCAGGTACGATGATTCTAACTGAAATAAGTCACACAGAGAAAGAAACATCATAAGATATCAGTAATACACGGAATGTAAACTTGGCTACACAGGAACTGAATTACAGAACAGAACAGGGTCTCAAATTTAGAAAACCAACTTATGCTTGTTTAAGGGGAAAGGTGAGTTGGGGTGCTGCATAAAACCAGAGATTGAAATGAGCACAGATAAAGTTCCTTAAGCCAAATATGGAATAGACAAGAGCTACTCCTTGCTCAACGAAATGGACTCAACACCGCATATTAAACGCCTAAGAATGTACCTGACTCTTAAGTATCTTAAAACCTATGGATTGCTATGTCTCCGAAAGAGAATCAAGCATGTGTACAGGGACGTAAACGCAGCAGTGATAGGATTGGAGAGGTTCGGTGAGCAAATGAAGACCCTTTGAAGTCATATTGCATGGTACCCATTCCACGGGTTTCAACTACCCAGGTTTAAGGTATTCTTCCTTCAGCTAAAACATGCATGTGGAACCTAGAGTATGATCAACCATGTGATCGGGAGACGTGTTCAAATATGTCTCAGTTTTCGTACCCTGGTACTCGGGTGCCACATTCCAGACGCTTTACTAACACTCTCCCGACTTGGAGAGTCAGTCCCTTTAACCTCCTGTTTGGCCCAGTTTGCAATTTCTGCGGAAGATGAACAGGAATAGCGAGAACCAATGAGAGACTAGCTGGAGGTGTCTGGACGGGCAAATTTAACTCTCATTTCCCACCAGGAAGAGGAAATAACCAAAGGCTCAGCGTGCCGTGCCGGAACCAGATTAGGGCCTGAAGCCATCCTGCGGTGTTGCGGCCAGCTCACAAGAAAACGAGTTGAAGAAAGGAGCTCAGGGGCACTGTAATTCACAAACCTGCAGAGTTATAAATGACAACTATCGTCCAAAAATATACTGAAGTAAGGCTGCCAAGAGGACTTGAAAGCGGGGCAGAATTGCAGGAAACCGATTTCAGGAGGTAGACTGGAATTGCATCGAAAGCATAGGAAAAGAGGCAGAACGTCCACAATGATGCACTTGGCCAAAAAGGGCGTATGCGTTTTTTCCTGAATATATTCAGGAAAAAACGCATACGCCCTTTTTGGCCAACCAAGCAAGCTTGCAAAGGAAATCTGCACTACAATGAAGTCTCACTTCCCCCCGGTCAAAAGGGCCATCTGAAAAAAGTGTAAAATCCAGAAAGGCAGGACAGGCCATGGAGAACTGGGAGCCTTGTTATGCTGATGGGCGGGATGTAAATTGCCAACAGACACTCGGGAGAAGTGTATGGTGTTTCCTGAAACATCTAAAAAACAAAGCAACAGAGCCTAGGGCACTTCCACTTATGGTCCTATAGCTTAGGGAAATTAAAATCAAAAAGATACAGCCACCCCAATGTTTGGGACGCCTCTGTTTACAAGAACCTCGTTTACCGTACAATTTCAATATCACAGAAAGTGAAAAATGGATAAAGAACTTGTGGTACTTACGTACAATGCAGTATCACTCAGCAGTGAAATCTATGTCATCAGGCCCGTAGCAGCACAATGAGTGGATTCAGGTACGATGATTCTAACTGAAATAAGTCACACAGAGAAAGAAACATCATAAGATATCAGTAATACACGGAATGTAAACTTGGCTACACAGGAACTGAATTACAGAACAGAACAGGGTCTCAAATTTAGAAAACCAACTTATGCTTGTTTAAGGGGAAAGGTGAGTTGGGGTGCTGCATAAAACCAGAGATTGAAATGAGCACAGATAAAGTTCCTTAAGCCAAATATGGAATAGACAAGATCTACTCCTTGCTCAACGAAATGGACTCAACACCGCATATTAAACGCCTAAGAATGTACCTGACTCTTAAGTATCTTAAAACCTATGGATTGCTATGTCTCCGAAAGAGAATCAAGCATGTGTACAGGGACGTAAACGCAGCAGTGATAGGATTGGAGAGGTTCGGTGAGCAAATGAAGACCCTTTGAAGTCATATTGCATGGTACCCATTCCACGGGTTTCAACTACCCAGGTTTAAGGTATTCTTCCTTCAGCTAAAACATGCATGTGGAACCTAGAGTATGATCAACCATGTGATCGGGAGACGTGTTCAAATATGTCTCAGTTTTCGTACCCTGGTACTCGGGTGCCACATTCCAGACGCTTTACTAACACTCTCCCGACTTGGAGAGTCAGTCCCTTTAACCTCCTGTTTGGCCCAGTTTGCAATTTCTGCGGAAGATGAACAGGAATAGCGAGAACCAATGAGAGACTAGCTGGAGGTGTCTGGACGGGCAAATTTAACTCTCATTTCCCACCAGGAAGAGGAAATAACCAAAGGCTCAGCGTGCCGTGCCGGAACCAGATTAGGGCCTGAAGCCATCCTGCGGTGTTGCGGCCAGCTCACAAGAAAACGAGTTGAAGAAAGGAGCTCAGGGGCACTGTAATTCACAAACCTGCAGAGTTATAAATGACAACTATCGTCCAAAAATATACTGAAGTAAGGCTGCCAAGAGGACTTGAAAGCGGGGCAGAATTGCAGGAAACCGATTTCAGGAGGTAGACTGGAATTGCATCGAAAGCATAGGAAAAGAGGCAGAACGTCCACAATGATGCACTTGGCCAAAAAGGGCGTATGCGTTTTTTCCTGAATATATTCAGGAAAAAACGCATACGCCCTTTTTGGCCAACCAAGCAAGCTTGCAAAGGAAATCTGCACTACAATGAAGTCTCACTTCCCCCCGGTCAAAAGGGCCATCTGAAAAAAGTGTAAAATCCAGAAAGGCAGGACAGGCCATGGAGAACTGGGAGCCTTGTTATGCTGATGGGCGGGATGTAAATTGCCAACAGACACTCGGGAGAAGTGTATGGTGTTTCCTGAAACATCTAAAAAACAAAGCAACAGAGCCTAGGGCACTTCCACTTATGGTCCTATAGCTTAGGGAAATTAAAATCAAAAAGATACAGCCACCCCAATGTTTGGGACGCCTCTGTTTACAAGAACCTCGTTTACCGTACAAGTTCAATATCACAGAAAGTGAAAAATGGATAAAGAACTTGTGGTACTTACGTACAATGCAGTATCACTCAGCAGTGAAATCTATGTCATCAGGCCCGTAGCAGCACAATGAGTGGATTCAGGTACGATGATTCTAACTGAAATAAGTCACACAGAGAAAGAAACATCATAAGATATCAGTAATACACGGAATGTAAACTTGGCTACACAGGAACTGAATTACAGAACAGAACAGGGTCTCAAATTTAGAAAACCAACTTATGCTTGTTTAAGGGGAAAGGTGAGTTGGGGTGCTGCATAAAACCAGAGATTGAAATGAGCACAGATAAAGTTCCTTAAGCCAAATATGGAATAGACAAGAGCTACTCCTTGCTCAACGAAATGGACTCAACACCGCATATTAAACGCCTAAGAATGTACCTGACTCTTAAGTATCTTAAAACCTATGGATTGCTATGTCTCCGAAAGAGAATCAAGCATGTGTACAGGGACGTAAACGCAGCAGTGATAGGATTGGAGAGGTTCGGTGAGCAAATGAAGACCCTTTGAAGTCATATTGCATGGTACCCATTCCACGGGTTTCAACTACCCAGGTTTAAGGTATTCTTCCTTCAGCTAAAACATGCATGTGGAACCTAGAGTATGATCAACCATGTGATCGGGAGACGTGTTCAAATATGTCTCAGTTTTCGTACCCTGGTACTCGGGTGCAACATTCCAGACGCTTTACTAACACTCTCCCGACTTGGAGAGTCAGTCCCTTTAACCTCCTGTTTGGCCCAGTTTGCAATTTCTGCGGAAGATGAACAGGAATAGCGAGAACCAATGAGAGACTAGCTGGAGGTGTCTGGACGGGCAAATTTAACTCTCATTTCCCACCAGGAAGAGGAAATAACCAAAGGCTCAGCGTGCCGTGCTGGAACCAGATTAGGGCCTGAAGCCATCCTGCGGTGTTGCGGCCAGCTCACAAGAAAACGAGTTGAAGAAAGGAGCTCAGGGGCACTGTAATTCACAAACCTGCAGAGTTATAAATGACAACTATCGTCCAAAAATATACTGAAGTAAGGCTGCCAAGAGGACTTGAAAGCGGGGCAGAATTGCAGGAAACCGATTTCAGGAGGTAGACTGGAATTGCATCGAAAGCATAGGAAAAGAGGCAGAACGTCCACAATGATGCACTTGGCCAAAAAGGGCGTATGCGTTTTTTCCTGAATATATTCAGGAAAAAACGCATACGCCCTTTTTGGCCAACCAAGCAAGCTTGCAAAGGAAATCTGCACTACAATGAAGTCTCACTTCCCCCCGGTCAAAAGGGCCATCTGAAAAAAGTGTAAAATCCAGAAAGGCAGGACAGGCCATGGAGAACTGGGAGCCTTGTTATGCTGATGGGCGGGATGTAAATTGCCAACAGACACTCGGGAGAAGTGTATGGTGTTTCCTGAAACATCTAAAAAACAAAGCAACAGAGCCTAGGGCACTTCCACTTATGGTCCTATAGCTTAGGGAAATTAAAATCAAAAAGATACAGCCACCCCAATGTTTGGGACGCCTCTGTTTACAAGAACCTCGTTTACCGTACAAGTTCAATATCACAGAAAGTGAAAAATGGATAAAGAACTTGTGGTACTTACGTACAATGCAGTATCACTCAGCAGTGAAATCTATGTCATCAGGCCCGTAGCAGCACAATGAGTGGATTCAGGTACGATGATTCTAACTGAAATAAGTCACACAGAAAAAGAAACATCATAAGATATCAGTAATACACGGAATGTAAACTTGGCTACACAGGAACTGAATTACAGAACAGAACAGGGTCTCAAATTTAGAAAACCAACTTATGCTTGTTTAAGGGGAAAGGTGAGTTGGGGTGCTGCATAAAACCAGAGATTGAAATGAGCACAGATAAAGTTCCTTAAGCCAAATATGGAATAGACAAGAGCTACTCCTTGCTCAACGAAATGGACTCAACACCGCATATTAAACGCCTAAGAGTGTACCTGACTCTTAAGTATCTTAAAACCTATGGATTGCTATGTCTCCGAAAGAGAATCAAGCATGTGTACAGGGACGTAAACGCAGCAGTGATAGGATTGGAGAGGTTCGGTGAGCAAATGAAGACCCTTTGAAGTCATATTGCATGGTACCCATTCCACGGGTTTCAACTACCCAGGTTTAAGGTATTCTTCCTTCAGCTAAAACATGCATGTGGAACCTAGAGTATGATCAACCATGTGATCGGGAGATGTGTTCAAATATGTCTCAGTTTTCGTACCCTGGTACTCGGGTGCAACATTCCAGACGCTTTACTAACACTCTCCCGACTTGGAGAGTCAGTCCCTTTAACCTCCTGTTTGGCCCAGTTTGCAATTTCTGCGGAAGATGAACAGGAATAGCGAGAACCAATGAGAGACTAGCTGGAGGTGTCTGGACGGGCAAATTTAACTCTCATTTCCCACCAGGAAGAGGAAATAACCAAAGGCTCAGCGTGCCGTGCCGGAACCAGATTAGGGCCTGAAGCCATCCTGCGGTGTTGCGGCCAGCTCACAAGAAAGCGAGTTGAAGAAAGGAGCTCAGGGGCACTGTAATTCACAAACCTGCAGAGTTATAAATGACAACTATCGTCCAAAAATATACTGAAGTAAGGCTGCCAAGAGGACTTGAAAGCGGGGCAGAATTGCAGGAAACCGATTTCAGGAGGTAGACTGGAATTGCATCGAAAGCATAGGAAAAGAGGCAGAACGTCCACAATGATGCACTTGGCCAAAAAGGGCGTATGCGTTTTTTCCTGAATATATTCAGGAAAAAACGCATACGCCCTTTTTGGCCAACCAAGCAAGCTTGCAAAGGAAATCTGCACTACAATGAAGTCTCACTTCCCCCCGGTCAAAAGGGCCATCTGAAAAAAGTGTAAAATCCAGAAAGGCAGGACAGGCCATGGAGAACTGGGAGCCTTGTTATGCTGATGGGCGGGATGTAAATTGCCAACAGACACTCGGGAGAAGTGTATGGTGTTTCCTGAAACATCTAAAAAACAAAGCAACAGAGCCTAGGGCACTTCCACTTATGGTCCTATAGCTTAGGGAAATTAAAATCCAAAAGATACAGCCACCCCAATGTTTGGGACGCCTCTGTTTACAAGAACCTCGTTTACCGTACAAGTTCAATATCACAGAAAGTGAAAAATGGATAAAGAACTTGTGGTACTTACGTACAATGCAGTATCACTCAGCAGTGAAATCTATGTCATCAGGCCCGTAGCAGCACAATGAGTGGATTCAGGTACGATGATTCTAACTGAAATAAGTCACACAGAAAAAGAAACATCATAAGATATCACTAATACACGGAATGTAAACTTGGCTACACAGGAACTGAATTACAGAACAGAACAGGGTCTCAAATTTAGAAAACCAACTTATGCTTGTTTAAGGGGAAAGGTGAGTTGGGGTGCTGCATAAAACCAGAGATTGAAATGAGCACAGATAAAGTTCCTTAAGCCAAATATGGAATAGACAAGAGCTACTCCTTGCTCAACGAAATGGACTCAACACCGCATATTAAACGCCTAAGAGTGTACCTGACTCTTAAGTATCTTAAAACCTATGGATTGCTATGTCTCCGAAAGAGAATCAAGCATGTGTACAGGGACGTAAATGCAGCAGTGATAGGATTGGAGAGGTTCGGTGAGCAAATGAAGACCCTTTGAAGTCATATTGCATGGTACCCATTCCACGGGTTTCAACTACCCAGGTTTAAGGTATTCTTCCTTCAGCTAAAACATGCATGTGGAACCTAGAGTATGATCAACCATGTGATCGGGAGACGTGTTCAAATATGTCTCAGTTTTCGTACCCTGGTACTCGGGTGCAACATTCCAGACGCTTTACTAACACTCTCCCGACTTGGAGAGTCAGTCCCTTTAACCTCCTGTTTGGCCCAGTTTGCAATTTCTGCGGAAGATGAACAGGAATAGCGAGAACCAATGAGAGACTAGCTGGAGGTGTCTGGACGGGCAAATTTAACTCTCATTTCCCACCAGGAAGAGGAAATAACCAAAGGCTCAGCGTGCCGTGCCGGAACCAGATTAGGGCCTGAAGCCATCCTGCGGTGTTGCGGCCAGCTCACAAGAAAGCGAGTTGAAGAAAGGAGCTCAGGGGCACTGTAATTCACAAACCTGCAGAGTTATAAATGACAACTATCGTCCAAAAATATACTGAAGTAAGGCTGCCAAGAGGACTTGAAAGCGGGGCAGAATTGCAGGAAACCGATTTCAGGAGGTAGACTGGAATTGCATCGAAAGCATAGGAAAAGAGGCAGAACGTCCACAATGATGCACTTGGCCAAAAAGGGCGTATGCGTTTTTTCCTGAATATATTCAGGAAAAAACGCATACGCCCTTTTTGGCCAACCAAGCAAGCTTGCAAAGGAAATCTGCACTACAATGAAGTCTCACTTCCCCCCGGTCAAAAGGGCCATCTGAAAAAAGTGTAAAATCCAGAAAGGCAGGACAGGCCATGGAGAACTGGGAGCCTTGTTATGCTGATGGGCGGGATGTAAATTGCCAACAGACACTCGGGAGAAGTGTATGGTGTTTCCTGAAACATCTAAAAAACAAAGCAACAGAGCCTAGGGCACTTCCACTTATGGTCCTATAGCTTAGGGAAATTAAAATCAAAAAGATACAGCCACCCCAATGTTTGGGACGCCTCTGTTTACAAGAACCTCGTTTACCGTACAAGTTCAATATCACAGAAAGTGAAAAATGGATAAAGAACTTGTGGTACTTACGTACAATGCAGTATCACTCAGCAGTGAAATCTATGTCATCAGGCCCGTAGCAGCACAATGAGTGGATTCAGGTACGATGATTCTAACTGAAATAAGTCACACAGAAAAAGAAACATCATAAGATATCAGTAATACACGGAATGTAAACTTGGCTACACAGGAACTGAATTACAGAACAGAACAGGGTCTCAAATTTAGAAAACCAACTTATGCTTGTTTAAGGGGAAAGGTGAGTTGGGGTGCTGCATAAAACCAGAGATTGAAATGAGCACAGATAAAGTTCCTTAAGCCAAATATGGAATAGACAAGAGCTACTCCTTGCTCAACGAAATGGACTCAACACCGCATATTAAACGCCTAAGAGTGTACCTGACTCTTAAGTATCTTAAAACCTATGGATTGCTATGTCTCCGAAAGAGAATCAAGCATGTGTACAGGGACGTAAACGCAGCAGTGATAGGATTGGAGAGGTTCGGTGAGCAAATGAAGACCCTTTGAAGTCATATTGCATGGTACCCATTCCACGGGTTTCAACTACCCAGGTTTAAGGTATTCTTCCTTCAGCTAAAACATGCATGTGGAACCTAGAGTATGATCAACCATGTGATCGGGAGACGTGTTCAAATATGTCTCAGTTTTCGTACCCTGGTACTCGGGTGCAACATTCCAGATGCTTTACTAACACTCTCCCGACTTGGAGAGTCAGTCCCTTTAACCTCCTGTTTGGCCCAGTTTGCAATTTCTGCGGAAGATGAACAGGAATAGCGAGAACCAATGAGAGACTAGCTGGAGGTGTCTGGACGGGCAAATTTAACTCTCATTTCCCACCAGGAAGAGGAAATAACCAAAGGCTCAGCGTGCCGTGCCGGAACCAGATTAGGGCCTGAAGCCATCCTGCGGTGTTGCGGCCAGCTCACAAGAAAGCGAGTTGAAGAAAGGAGCTCAGGGGCACTGTAATTCACAAACCTGCAGAGTTATAAATGACAACTATCGTCCAAAAATATACTGAAGTAAGGCTGCCAAGAGGACTTGAAAGCGGGGCAGAATTGCAGGAAACCGATTTCAGGAGGTAGACTGGAATTGCATCGAAAGCATAGGAAAAGAGGCAGAACGTCCACAATGATGCACTTGGCCAAAAAGGGCGTATGCGTTTTTTCCTGAATATATTCAGGAAAAAACGCATACGCCCTTTTTGGCCAACCAAGCAAGCTTGCAAAGGAAATCTGCACTACAATGAAGTCTCACTTCCCCCCGGTCAAAAGGGCCATCTGAAAAAAGTGTAAAATCCAGAAAGGCAGGACAGGCCATGGAGAACTGGGAGCCTTGTTATGCTGATGGGCGGGATGTAAATTGCCAACAGACACTCGGGAGAAGTGTATGGTGTTTCCTGAAACATCTAAAAAACAAAGCAACAGAGCCTAGGGCACTTCCACTTATGGTCCTATAGCTTAGGGAAATTAAAATCAAAAAGATACAGCCACCCCAATGTTTGGGACGCCTCTGTTTACAAGAACCTCGTTTACCGTACAAGTTCAATATCACAGAAAGTGAAAAATGGATAAAGAACTTGTGGTACTTACGTACAATGCAGTATCACTCAGCAGTGAAATCTATGTCATCAGGCCCGTAGCAGCACAATGAGTGGATTCAGGTACGATGATTCTAACTGAAATAAGTCACACAGAAAAAGAAACATCATAAGATATCAGTAATACACGGAATGTAAACTTGGCTACACAGGAACTGAATTACAGAACAGAACAGGGTCTCAAATTTAGAAAACCAACTTATGCTTGTTTAAGGGGAAAGGTGAGTTGGGGTGCTGCATAAAACCAGAGATTGAAATGAGCACAGATAAAGTTCCTTAAGCCAAATATGGAATAGACAAGAGCTACTCCTTGCTCAACGAAATGGACTCAACACCGCATATTAAACGCCTAAGAGTGTACCTGACTCTTAAGTATCTTAAAACCTATGGATTGCTATGTCTCCGAAAGAGAATCAAGCATGTGTACAGGGACGTAAACGCAGCAGTGATAGGATTGGAGAGGTTCGGTGAGCAAATGAAGACCCTTTGAAGTCATATTGCATGGTACCCATTCCACGGGTTTCAACTACCCAGGTTTAAGGTATTCTTCCTTCAGCTAAAACATGCATGTGGAACCTAGAGTATGATCAACCATGTGATCGGGAGACGTGTTCAAATATGTCTCAGTTTTCGTACCCTGGTACTCGGGTGCAACATTCCAGACGCTTTACTAACACTCTCCCGACTTGGAGAGTCAGTCCCTTTAACCTCCTGTTTGGCCCAGTTTGCAATTTCTGCGGAAGATGAACAGGAATAGCGAGAACCAATGAGAGACTAGCTGGAGGTGTCTGGACGGGCAAATTTAACTCTCATTTCCCACCAGGAAGAGGAAATAACCAAAGGCTCAGCGTGCCGTGCCGGAACCAGATTAGGGCCTGAAGCCATCCTGCGGTGTTGCGGCCAGCTCACAAGAAAGCGAGTTGAAGAAAGGAGCTCAGGGGCACTGTAATTCACAAACCTGCAGAGTTATAAATGACAACTATCGTCCAAAAATATACTGAAGTAAGGCTGCCAAGAGGACTTGAAAGCGGGGCAGAATTGCAGGAAACCGATTTCAGGAGGTAGACTGGAATTGCATCGAAAGCATAGGAAAAGAGGCAGAACGTCCACAATGATGCACTTGGCCAAAAAGGGCGTATGCGTTTTTTCCTGAATATATTCAGGAAAAAACGCATACGCCCTTTTTGGCCAACCAAGCAAGCTTGCAAAGGAAATCTGCACTACAATGAAGTCTCACTTCCCCCCGGTCAAAAGGGCCATCTGAAAAAAGTGTAAAATCCAGAAAGGCAGGACAGGCCATGGAGAACTGGGAGCCTTGTTATGCTGATGGGCGGGATGTAAATTGCCAACAGACACTCGGGAGAAGTGTATGGTGTTTCCTGAAACATCTAAAAAACAAAGCAACAGAGCCTAGGGCACTTCCACTTATGGTCCTATAGCTTAGGGAAATTAAAATCAAAAAGATACAGCCACCCCAATGTTTGGGACGCCTCTGTTTACAAGAACCTCGTTTACCGTACAAGTTCAATATCACAGAAAGTGAAAAATGGATAAAGAACTTGTGGTACTTACGTACAATGCAGTATCACTCAGCAGTGAAATCTATGTCATCAGGCCCGTAGCAGCACAATGAGTGGATTCAGGTACGATGATTCTAACTGAAA
The DNA here is from genome assembly GCF_963455315.2 of Globicephala melas. Classification (NCBI taxonomy): domain Eukaryota; kingdom Metazoa; phylum Chordata; class Mammalia; order Artiodactyla; family Delphinidae; genus Globicephala; species Globicephala melas. Next base: position 61,520 of record NW_027207577.1, on the reverse strand, counting down.
TAAGTCACACAGAAAAAGAAACATCATAAGATATCAGTAATACACGGAATGTAAACTTGGCTACACAGGAACTGAATTACAGAACAGAACAGGGTCTCAAATTTAGAAAACCAACTTATGCTTGTTTAAGGGGAAAGGTGAGTTGGGGTGCTGCATAAAACCAGAGATTGAAATGAGCACAGATAAAGTTCCTTAAGCCAAATATGGAATAGACAAGAGCTACTCCTTGCTCAACGAAATGGACTCAACACCGCATATTAAACGCCTAAGAGTGTACCTGACTCTTAAGTATCTTAAAACCTATGGATTGCTATGTCTCCGAAAGAGAATCAAGCATGTGTACAGGGACGTAAACGCAGCAGTGATAGGATTGGAGAGGTTCGGTGAGCAAATGAAGACCCTTTGAAGTCATATTGCATGGTACCCATTCCACGGGTTTCAACTACCCAGGTTTAAGGTATTCTTCCTTCAGCTAAAACATGCATGTGGAACCTAGAGTATGATCAACCATGTGATCGGGAGACGTGTTCAAATATGTCTCAGTTTTCGTACCCTGGTACTCGGGTGCAACATTCCAGACGCTTTACTAACACTCTCCCGACTTGGAGAGTCAGTCCCTTTAACCTCCTGTTTGGCCCAGTTTGCAATTTCTGCGGAAGATGAACAGGAATAGCGAGAACCAATGAGAGACTAGCTGGAGGTGTCTGGACGGGCAAATTTAACTCTCATTTCCCACCAGGAAGAGGAAATAACCAAAGGCTCAGCGTGCCGTGCCGGAACCAGATTAGGGCCTGAAGCCATCCTGCGGTGTTGCGGCCAGCTCACAAGAAAGCGAGTTGAAGAAAGGAGCTCAGGGGCACTGTAATTCACAAACCTGCAGAGTTATAAATGACAACTATCGTCCAAAAATATACTGAAGTAAGGCTGCCAAGAGGACTTGAAAGCGGGGCAGAATTGCAGGAAACCGATTTCAGGAGGTAGACTGGAATTGCATCGAAAGCATAGGAAAAGAGGCAGAACGTCCACAATGATGCACTTGGCCAAAAAGGGCGTATGCGTTTTTTCCTGAATATATTCAGGAAAAAACGCATACGCCCTTTTTGGCCAACCAAGCAAGCTTGCAAAGGAAATCTGCACTACAATGAAGTCTCACTTCCCCCCGGTCAAAAGGGCCATCTGAAAAAAGTGTAAAATCCAGAAAGGCAGGACAGGCCATGGAGAACTGGGAGCCTTGTTATGCTGATGGGCGGGATGTAAATTGCCAACAGACACTCGGGAGAAGTGTATGGTGTTTCCTGAAACATCTAAAAAACAAAGCAACAGAGCCTAGGGCACTTCCACTTATGGTCCTATAGCTTAGGGAAATTAAAATCAAAAAGATACAGCCACCCCAATGTTTGGGACGCCTCTGTTTACAAGAACCTCGTTTACCGTACAAATTCAATATCACAGAAAGTGAAAAATGGATAAAGAACTTGTGGTACTTACGTACAATGCAGTATCACTCAGCAGTGAAATCTATGTCATCAGGCCCGTAGCAGCACAATGAGTGGATTCAGGTACGATGATTCTAACTGAAATAAGTCACACAGAAAAAGAAACATCATAAGATATCAGTAATACACGGAATGTAAACTTGGCTACACAGGAACTGAATTACAGAACAGAACAGGGTCTCAAATTTAGAAAACCTACTTATGCTTGTTTAAGGGGAAAGGTGAGTTGGGGTGCTGCATAAAACCAGAGATTGAAATGAGCACAGATAAAGTTCCTTAAGCCAAATATGGAATAGACAAGAGCTACTCCTTGCTCAACGAAATGGACTCAACACCGCATATTAAACGCCTAAGAATGTACCTGACTCTTAAGTATCTTAAAACCTATGGATTGCTATGTCTCCGAAAGAGAATCAAGCATGTGTACAGGGACATAAACGCAGCAGTGATAGGATTGGAGAGGTTCGGTGAGCAAATGAAGACCCTTTGAAGTCATATTGCATGGTACCCATTCCACGGGTTTCAACTACCCAGGTTTAAGGTATTCTTCCTTCAGCTAAAACATGCATGTGGAACCTAGAGTATGATCAACCATGTGATCGGGAGACGTGTTCAAATATGTCTCAGTTTTCGTACCCTGGTACTCGGGTGCAACATTCCAGACGCTTTACTAACACTCTCCCGACTTGGAGAGTCAGTCCCTTTAACCTCCTGTTTGGCCCAGTTTGCAATTTCTGCGGAAGATGAACAGGAATAGCGAGAACCAATGAGAGACTAGCTGGAGGTGTCTGGACGGGCAAATTTAACTCTCATTTCCCACCAGGAAGAGGAAATAACCAAAGGCTCAGCGTGCCGTGCCGGAACCAGATTAGGGCCTGAAGCCATCCTGCGGTGTTGCGGCCAGCTCACAAGAAAGTGAGTTGAAGAAAGGAGCTCAGGGGCACTGTAATTCACAAACCTGCAGAGTTATAAATGACAACTATCGTCCAAAAATATACTGAAGTAAGGCTGCCAAGAGGACTTGAAAGCGGGGCAGAATTGCAGGAAACCGATTTCAGGAGGTAGACTGGAATTGCATCGAAAGCATAGGAAAAGAGGCAGAACGTCCACAATGATGCACTTGGCCAAAAAGGGCGTATGCGTTTTTTCCTGAATATAGTCAGGAAAAAACGCATACGCCCTTTTTGGCCAACCAAGCAAGCTTGCAAAGGAAATCTGCACTACAATGAAGTCTCACTTCCCCCGGTCAAAAGGGCCATCTGAAAAAAGTGTAAAATCCAGAAAGGCAGGACAGGCCATGGAGAACTGGGAGCCTTGTTATGCTGATGGGCGGGATGTAAATTGCCAACAGACACTCGGGAGAAGTGTATGGTGTTTCCTGAAACATCTAAAAAACAAAGCAACAGAGCCTAGGGCACTTCCACTTATGGTCCTATAGCTTAGGGAAATTAAAATCAAAAAGATACAGCCACCCCAATGTTTGGGACGCCTCTGTTTACAAGAACCTCGTTTACCGTACAAGTTCAATATCACAGAAAGTGAAAAATGGATAAAGAACTTGTGGTACTTACGTACAATGCAGTATCACTCAGCAGTGAAATCTATGTCATCAGGCCCGTAGCAGCACAATGAGTGGATTCAGGTACGATGATTCTAACTGAAATAAGTCACACAGAAAAAGAAACATCATAAGATATCAGTAATACACGGAATGTAAACTTGGCTACACAGGAACTGAATTACAGATCAGAACAGGGTCTCAAATTTAGAAAAGCAACTTATGCTTATTTAAGGGGAAAGGTGAGTTGGGGTGCTGCATAAAACCAGAGATTGAAATGAGCACAGATAAAGTTCCTTAAGCCAAATATGGAATAGACAAGAGCTACTCCTTGCTCAACGAAATGGACTCAACACCGCATATTAAACGTCTAAGAGTGTACCTGACTCTTAAGTATCTTAAAACCTATGGATTGCTATGTCTCCGAAAGAGAATCAAGCATGTGTACAGGGACGTAAACGCAGCAGTGATAGGATTGGAGAGGTTCGGTGAGCAAATGAAGACCCTTTGAAGTCATATTGCATGGTACCCATTCCACGGGTTTCAACTACCCAGGTTTAAGGTATTCTTCCTTCAGCTAAAACATGCATGTGGAACCTAGAGTATGATCAACCATGTGATCGGGAGACGTGTTCAAATATGTCTCAGTTTTCGTACCCTGGTACTCGGGTGCAACATTCCAGACGCTTTACTAACACTCTCCCGACTTGGAGAGTCAGTCCCTTTAACCTCCTGTTTGGCCCAGTTTGCAATTTCTGCGGAAGATGAACAGGAATAGCGAGAACCAATGAGAGACTAGCTGGAGGTGTCTGGACGGGCAAATTTAACTCTCATTTCCCACCAGGAAGAGGAAATAACCAAAGGCTCAGCGTGCCGTGCCGGAACCAGATTAGGGCCTGAAGCCATCCTGCGGTGTTGCGGCCAGCTCACAAGAAAGCGAGTTGTAGAAAGGAGCTCAGGGGCACTGTAATTCACAAACCTGCAGAGTTATAAATGACAACTATCGTCCAAAAATATACTGAAGTAAGGCTGCCAAGAGGACTTGAAAGCGGGGCAGAATTGCAGGAAACCGATTTCAGGAGGTAGACTGGAATTGCATCGAAAGCATAGGAAAAGAGGCAGAACGTCCACAATGATGCACTTGGCCAAAAAGGGCGTATGCGTTTTTTCCTGAATATATTCAGGAAAAAACGCATACGCCCTTTTTGGCCAACCAAGCAAGCTTGCAAAGGAAATCTGCACTACAATGAAGTCTCACTTCCCCCCGGTCAAAAGGGCCATCTGAAAAAAGTGTAAAATCCAGAAAGGCAGGACAGGCCATGGAGAACTGGGAGCCTTGTTATGCTGATGGGCGGGCTGTAAATTGCCAACAGACACTCGGGAGAAGTGTATGGTGTTTCCTGAAACATCTAAAAAACAAAGCAACAGAGCCTAGGGCACTTCCACTTATGGTCCTATAGCTTAGGGAAATTAAAATCAAAAAGATACAGCCACCACAATGTTTGGGACGCCTCTGTTTACAAGAACCTCGTTTACCGTACAAGTTCAATATCACAGAAAGTGAAAAATGGATAAAGAACTTGTGGTACTTACGTACAATGCAGTATCACTCAGCAGTGAAATCTATGTCATCAGGCCCGTAGCAGCACAATGAGTGGATTCAGGTACGATGATTCTAACTGAAATAAGTCACACAGAAAAAGAAACATCATAAGATATCAGTAATACACGGAATGTAAACTTGGCTACACAGGAACTGAATTACAGAACAGAACAGGGTCTCAAATTTAGAAAACCAACTTATGCTTGTTTAAAGGGAAAGGTGAGTTGGGGTGCTGCATAAAACCAGAGATTGAAATGAGCACAGATAAAGTTCCTTAAGCCAAATATGGAATAGACAAGAGCTACTCCTTGCTCAACGAAATGGACTCAACACCGCATATTAAACGCCTAAGAGTGTACCTGACTCTTAAGTATCTTAAAACCTATGGATTGCTATGTCTCCGAAAGAGAATCAAGCATGTGTACAGGGACGTAAACGCAGCAGTGATAGGATTGGAGAGGTTCGGTGAGCAAATGAAGACCCTTTGAAGTCATATTGCATGGTACCCATTCCACGGGTTTCAACTACCCAGGTTTAAGGTATTCTTCCTTCAGCTAAAACATGCATGTGGAACCTAGAGTATGATCAACCATGTGATCGGGAGACGTGTTCAAATATGTCTCAGTTTTCGTACCCTGGTACTCGGGTGCAACATTCCAGACGCTTTACTAACACTCTCCCGACTTGGAGAGTCAGTCCCTTTAACCTCCTGTTTGGCCCAGTTTGCAATTTCTGCGGAAGATGAACAGGAATAGCGAGAACCAATGAGAGACTAGCTGGAGGTGTCTGGACGGGCAAATTTAACTCTCATTTCCCACCAGGAAGAGGAAATAACCAAAGGCTCAGCGTGCCGTGCCGGAACCAGATTAGGGCCTGAAGCCATCCTGCGGTGTTGCGGCCAGCTCACAAGAAAGCGAGTTGTAGAAAGGAGCTCAGGGGCACTGTAATTCACAAACCTGCAGAGTTATAAATGACAACTATCGTCCAAAAATATACTGAAGTAAGGCTGCCAAGAGGACTTGAAAGCGGGGCAGAATTGCAGGAAACCGATTTCAGGAGGTAGACTGGAATTGCATCGAAAGCATAGGAAAAGAGGCAGAACGTCCACAATGATGCACTTGGCCAAAAAGGGCGTATGCGTTTTTTCCTGAATATATTCAGGAAAAAACGCATACGCCCTTTTTGGCCAACCAAGCAAGCTTGCAAAGGAAATCTGCACTACAATGAAGTCTCACTTCCCCCCGGTCAAAAGGGCCATCTGAAAAAAGTGTAAAATCCAGAAAGGCAGGACAGGCCATGGAGAACTGGGAGCCTTGTTATGCTGATGGGCGGGATGTAAATTGCCAACAGACACTCGGGAGAAGTGTATGGTGTTTCCTGAAACATCTAAAAAACAAAGCAACAGAGCCTAGGGCACTTCCACTTATGGTCCTATAGCTTAGGGAAATTAAAATCAAAAAGATACAGCCACCCCAATGTTTGGGACGCCTCTGTTTACAAGAACCTCGTTTACCGTACAAGTTCAATATCACAGAAAGTGAAAAATGGATAAAGAACTTGTGGTACTTACGTACAATGCAGTATCACTCAGCAGTGAAATCTATGTCATCAGGCCCGTAGCAGCACAATGAGTGGATTCAGGTACGATGATTCTAACTGAAATAAGTCACACAGAAAAAGAAACATCATAAGATATCAGTAATACACGGAATGTAAACTTGGCTACACAGGAACTGAATTACAGAACAGAACAGGGTCTCAAATTTAGAAAACCAACTTATGCTTGTTTAAGGGGAAAGGTGAGTTGGGGTGCTGCATAAAACCAGAGATTGAAATGAGCACAGATAAAGTTCCTTAAGCCAAATATGGAATAGACAAGAGCTACTCCTTGCTCAACGAAATGGACTCAACACCGCATATTAAACGCCTAAGAGTGTACCTGACTCTTAAGTATCTTAAAACCTATGGATTGCTATGTCTCCGAAAGAGAATCAAGCATGTGTACAGGGACGTAAACGCAGCAGTGATAGGATTGGAGAGGTTCGGTGAGCAAATGAAGACCCTTTGAAGTCATATTGCATGGTACCCATTCCACGGGTTTCAACTACCCAGGTTTAAGGTATTCTTCCTTCAGCTAAAACATGCATGTGGAACCTAGAGTATGATCAACCATGTGATCGGGAGACGTGTTCAAATATGTCTCAGTTTTCGTACCCTGGTACTCGGGTGCAACATTCCAGACGCTTTACTAACACTCTCCCGACTTGGAGAGTCAGTCCCTTTAACCTCCTGTTTGGCCCAGTTTGCAATTTCTGCGGAAGATGAACAGGAATAGCGAGAACCAATGAGAGACTAGCTGGAGGTGTCTGGACGGGCAAATTTAACTCTCATTTCCCACCAGGAAGAGGAAATAACCAAAGGCTCAGCGTGCCGTGCCGGAACCAGATTAGGGCCTGAAGCCATCCTGCGGTGTTGCGGCCAGCTCACAAGAAAGCGAGTTGAAGAAAGGAGCTCAGGGGCACTGTAATTCACAAACCTGCAGAGTTATAAATGACAACTATCGTCCAAAAATATACTGAAGTAAGGCTGCCAAGAGGACTTGAAAGCGGGGCAGAATTGCAGGAAACCGATTTCAGGAGGTAGACTGGAATTGCATTGAAAGCATAGGAAAAGAGGCAGAACGTCCACAATGATGCACTTGGCCAAAAAGGGCGTATGCGTTTTTTCCTGAATATATTCAGGAAAAAACGCATACGCCCTTTTTGGCCAACCAAGCAAGCTTGCAAAGGAAATCTGCACTACAATGAAGTCTCACTTCCCCCCGGTCAAAAGGGCCATCTGAAAAAAGTGTAAAATCCAGAAAGGCAGGACAGGCCATGGAGAACTGGGAGCCTTGTTATGCTGATGGGCGGGATGTAAATTGCCAACAGACACTCGGGAGAAGTGTATGGTGTTTCCTGAAACATCTAAAAAACAAAGCAACAGAGCCTAGGGCACTTCCACTTATGGTCCTATAGCTTAGGGAAATTAAAATCAAAAAGATACAGCCACCCCAATGTTTGGGACGCCTCTGTTTACAAGAACCTCGTTTACCATACAAGTTCAATATCACAGAAAGTGAAAAATGGATAAAGAACTTGTGGTACTTACGTACAATGCAGTATCACTCAGCAGTGAAATCTATGTCATCAGGCCCGTAGCAGCACAATGAGTGGATTCAGGTACGATGATTCTAACTGAAATAAGTCACACAGAAAAAGAAACATCATAAGATATCAGTAATACACGGAATGTAAACTTGGCTACACAGGAACTGAATTACAGAACAGAACAGGGTCTCAAATTTAGAAAACCAACTTATGCTTGTTTAAGGGGAAAGGTGAGTTGGGGTGCTGCATAAAACCAGAGATTGAAATGAGCACAGATAAAGTTCCTTAAGCCAAATATGGAATAGACAAGAGCTACTCCTTGCTCAACGAAATGGACTCAACACCGCATATTAAACGCCTAAGAGTGTACCTGACTCTTAAGTATCTTAAAACCTATGGATTGCTATGTCTCCGAAAGAGAATCAAGCATGTGTACAGGGACGTAAACGCAGCAGTGATAGGATTGGAGAGGTTCGGTGAGCAAATGAAGACCCTTTGAAGTCATATTGCATGGTACCCATTCCACGGGTTTCAACTACCCAGGTTTAAGGTATTCTTCCTTCAGCTAAAACATGCATGTGGAACCTAGAGTATGATCAACCATGTGATCGGGAGACGTGTTCAAATATGTCTCAGTTTTCGTACCCTGGTACTCGGGTGCAACATTCCAGATGCTTTACTAACACTCTCCCGACTTGGAGAGTCAGTCCCTTTAACCTCCTGTTTGGCCCAGTTTGCAATTTCTGCGGAAGATGAACAGGAATAGCGAGAACCAATGAGAGACTAGCTGGAGGTGTCTGGACGGGCAAATTTAACTCTCATTTCCCACCAGGAAGAGGAAATAACCAAAGGCTCAGCGTGCCGTGCCGGAACCAGATTAGGGCCTGAAGCCATCCTGCGGTGTTGCGGCCAGCTCACAAGAAAGCGAGTTGAAGAAAGGAGCTCAGGGGCACTGTAATTCACAAACCTGCAGAGTTATAAATGACAACTATCGTCCAAAAATATACTGAAGTAAGGCTGCCAAGAGGACTTGAAAGCGGGGCAGAATTGCAGGAAACCGATTTCAGGAGGTAGACTGGAATTGCATCGAAAGCATAGGAAAAGAGGCAGAACGTCCACAATGATGCACTTGGCCAAAAAGGGCGTATGCGTTTTTTCCTGAATATATTCAGGAAAAAACGCATACGCCCTTTTTGGCCAACCAAGCAAGCTTGCAAAGGAAATCTGCACTACAATGAAGTCTCACTTCCCCCCGGTCAAAAGGGCCATCTGAAAAAAGTGTAAAATCCAGAAAGGCAGGACAGGCCATGGAGAACTGGGAGCCTTGTTATGCTGATGGGCGGGATGTAAATTGCCAACAGACACTCGGGAGAAGTGTATGGTGTTTCCTGAAACATCTAAAAAACAAAGCAACAGAGCCTAGGGCACTTCCACTTATGGTCCTATAGCTTAGGGAAATTAAAATCAAAAAGATACAGCCACCCCAATGTTTGGGACGCCTCTGTTTACAAGAACCTCGTTTACCGTACAAGTTCAATATCACAGAAAGTGAAAAATGGATAAAGAACTTGTGGTACTTACGTACAATGCAGTATCACTCAGCAGTGAAATCTATGTCATCAGGCCCGTAGCAGCACAATGAGTGGATTCAGGTACGATGATTCTAACTGAAATAAGTCACACAGAAAAAGAAACATCATAAGATATCAGTAATACACGGAATGTAAACTTGGCTACACAGGAACTGAATTACAGAACAGAACAGGGTCTCAAATTTAGAAAACCAACTTATGCTTGTTTAAGGGGAAAGGTGAGTTGGGGTGCTGCATAAAACCAGAGATTGAAATGAGCACAGATAAAGTTCCTTAAGCCAAATATGGAATAGACAAGAGCTACTCCTTGCTCAACGAAATGGACTCAACACCGCATATTAAACGCCTAAGAGTGTACCTGACTCTTAAGTATCTTAAAACCTATGGATTGCTATGTCTCCGAAAGAGAATCAAGCATGTGTACAGGGACGTAAACGCAGCAGTGATAGGATTGGAGAGGTTCGGTGAGCAAATGAAGACCCTTTGAAGTCATATTGCATGGTACCCATTCCACGGGTTTCAACTACCCAGGTTTAAGGTATTCTTCCTTCAGCTAAAACATGCATGTGGAACCTAGAGTATGATCAACCATGTGATCGGGAGACGTGTTCAAATATGTCTCAGTTTTCGTACCCTGGTACTCGGGTGCAACATTCCAGATGCTTTACTAACACTCTCCCGACTTGGAGAGTCAGTCCCTTTAACCTCCTGTTTGGCCCAGTTTGCAATTTCTGCGGAAGATGAACAGGAATAGCGAGAACCAATGAGAGACTAGCTGGAGGTGTCTGGACGGGCAAATTTAACTCTCATTTCCCACCAGGAAGAGGAAATAACCAAAGGCTCAGCGTGCCGTGCCGGAACCAGATTAGGGCCTGAAGCCATCCTGCGGTGTTGCGGCCAGCTCACAAGAAAGCGAGTTGAAGAAAGGAGCTCAGGGGCACTGTAATTCACAAACCTGCAGAGTTATAAATGACAACTATCGTCCAAAAATATACTGAAGTAAGGCTGCCAAGAGGACTTGAAAGCGGGGCAGAATTGCAGGAAACCGATTTCAGGAGGTAGACTGGAATTGCATCGAAAGCATAGGAAAAGAGGCAGAACGTCCACAATGATGCACTTGGCCAAAAAGGGCGTATGCGTTTTTTCCTGAATATATTCAGGAAAAAACGCATACGCCCTTTTTGGCCAACCAAGCAAGCTTGCAAAGGAAATCTGCACTACAATGAAGTCTCACTTCCCCCCGGTCAAAAGGGCCATCTGAAAAAAGTGTAAAATCCAGAAAGGCAGGACAGGCCATGGAGAACTGGGAGCCTTGCTATGCTGATGGGCGGGATGTAAATTGCCAACAGACACTCGGGAGAAGTGTATGGTGTTTCCTGAAACATCTAAAAAACAAAGCAACAGAGCCTAGGGCACTTCCACTTATGGTCCTATAGCTTAGGGAAATTAAAATCAAAAAGATACAGCCACCCCAATGTTTGGGACGCCTCTGTTTACAAGAACCTCGTTTACCGTACAAGTTCAATATCACAGAAAGTGAAAAATGGATAAAGAACTTGTGGTACTTACGTACAATGCAGTATCACTCAGCAGTGAAATCTATGTCATCAGGCCCGTAGCAGCACAATGAGTGGATTCAGGTACGATGATTCTAACTGAAATAAGTCACACAGAAAAAGAAACATCATAAGATATCAGTAATACACGGAATGTAAACTTGGCTACACAGGAACTGAATTACAGAACAGAACAGGGTCTCAAATTTAGAAAACCAACTTATGCTTGTTTAAGGGGAAAGGTGAGTTGGGGTGCTGCATAAAACCAGAGATTGAAATGAGCACAGATAAAGTTCCTTAAGCCAAATATGGAATAGACAAGAGCTACTCCTTGCTCAACGAAATGGACTCAACACCGCATATTAAACGCCTAAGAGTGTACCTGACTCTTAAGTATCTTAAAACCTATGGATTGCTATGTCTCCGAAAGAGAATCAAGCATGTGTACAGGGACGTAAACGCAGCAGTGATAGGATTGGAGAGGTTCGGTGAGCAAATGAAGACCCTTTGAAGTCATATTGCATGGTACCCATTCCACGGGTTTCAACTACCCAGGTTTAAGGTATTCTTCCTTCAGCTAAAACATGCATGTGGAACCTAGAGTATGATCAACCATGTGATCGGGAGACGTGTTCAAATATGTCTCAGTTTTCGTACCCTGGTACTCGGGTGCAACATTCCAGACGCTTTACTAACACTCTCCCGACTTGGAGAGTCAGTCCCTTTAACCTCCTGTTTGGCCCAGTTTGCAATTTCTGCGGAAGATGAACAGGAATAGCGAGAACCAATGAGAGACTAGCTGGAGGTGTCTGGACGGGCAAATTTAACTCTCATTTCCCACCAGGAAGAGGAAATAACCAAAGGCTCAGCGTGCCGTGCCGGAACCAGATTAGGGCCTGAAGCCATCCTGCGGTGTTGCGGCCAGCTCACAAGAAAGCGAGTTGAAGAAAGGAGCTCAGGGGCACTGTAATTCACAAACCTGCAGAGTTATAAATGACAACTATCGTCCAAAAATATACTGAAGTAAGGCTGCCAAGAGGACTTGAAAGCGGGGCAGAATTGCAGGAAACCGATTTCAGGAGGTAGACTGGAATTGCATTGAAAGCATAGGAAAAGAGGCAGAACGTCCACAATGATGCACTTGGCCAAAAAGGGCGTATGCGTTTTTTCCTGAATATATTCAGGAAAAAACGCATACGCCCTTTTTGGCCAACCAAGCAAGCTTGCAAAGGAAATCTGCACTACAATGAAGTCTCACTTCCCCCCGGTCAAAAGGGCCATCTGAAAAAAGTGTAAAATCCAGAAAGGCAGGACAGGCCATGGAGAACTGGGAGCCTTGTTATGCTGATGGGCGGGATGTAAATTGCCAACAGACACTCGGGAGAAGTGTATGGTGTTTCCTGAAACATCTAAAAAACAAAGCAACAGAGCCTAGGGCACTTCCACTTATGGTCCTATAGCTTAGGGAAATTAAAATCAAAAAGATACAGCCACCCCAATGTTTGGGACGCCTCTGTTTACAAGAACCTCGTTTACCGTACAAATTCAATATCACAGAAAGTGAAAAATGGATAAAGAACTTGTGGTACTTACGTACAATGCAGTATCACTCAGCAGTGAAATCTATGTCATCAGGCCCGTAGCAGCACAATGAGTGGATTCAGGTACGATGATTCTAACTGAAATAAGTCACACAGAAAAAGAAACATCATAAGATATCAGTAATACACGGAATGTAAACTTGGCTACACAGGAACTGAATTACAGAACAGAACAGGGTCTCAAATTTAGAAAACCTACTTATGCTTGTTTAAGGGGAAAGGTGAGTTGGGGTGCTGCATAAAACCAGAGATTGAAATGAGCACAGATAAAGTTCCTTAAGCCAAATATGGAATAGACAAGAGCTACTCCTTGCTCAACGAAATGGACTCAACACCGCATATTAAACGCCTAAGAATGTACCTGACTCTTAAGTATCTTAAAACCTATGGATTGCTATGTCTCCGAAAGAGAATCAAGCATGTGTACAGGGACGTAAACGCAGCAGTGATAGGATTGGAGAGGTTCGGTGAGCAAATGAAGACCCTTTGAAGTCATATTGCATGGTACCCATTCCACGGGTTTCAACTACCCAGGTTTAAGGTATTCTTCCTTCAGCTAAAACATGCATGTGGAACCTAGAGTATGATCAACCATGTGATCGGGAGACGTGTTCAAATATGTCTCAGTTTTCGTACCCTGGTACTCGGGTGCAACATTCCAGACGCTTTACTAACACTCTCCCGACTTGGAGAGTCAGTCCCTTTAACCTCCTGTTTGGCCCAGTTTGCAATTTCTGCGGAAGATGAACAGGAATAGCGAGAACCAATGAGAGACTAGCTGGAGGTGTCTAGACGGGCAAATTTAACTCTCATTTCCCACCAGGAAGAGGAAATAACCAAAGGCTCAGCGTGCCGTGCCGGAACCAGATTAGGGCCTGAAGCCATCCTGCGGTGTTGCGGCCAGCTCACAAGAAAACGAGTTGAAGAAAGGAGCTCAGGGGCACTGTAATTCACAAACCTGCAGAGTTATAAATGACAACTATCGTCCAAAAATATACTGAAGTAAGGCTGCCAAGAGGACTTGAAAGCGGGGCAGAATTGCAGGAAACCGATTTCAGGAGGTAGACTGGAATTGCATCGAAAGCATAGGAAAAGAGGCAGAACGTCCACAATGATGCACTTGGCCAAAAAGGGCGTATGCGTTTTTTCCTGAATATAGTCAGGAAAAAACGCATACGCCCTTTTTGGCCAACCAAGCAAGCTTGCAAAGGAAATCTGCACTACAATGAAGTCTCACTTCCCCCCGGTCAAAAGGGCCATCTGAAAAAAGTGTAAAATCCAGAAAGGCAGGACAGGCCATGGAGAACTGGGAGCCTTGTTATGCTGATGGGCGGGATGTAAATTGCCAACAGACACTCGGGAGAAGTGTATGGTGTTTCCTGAAACATCTAAAAAACAAAGCAACAGAGCCTAGGGCACTTCCACTTATGGTCCTATAGCTTAGGGAAATTAAAATCAAAAAGATACAGCCACCCCAATGTTTGGGACGCCTCTGTTTACAAGAACCTCGTTTACCGTACAAGTTCAATATCACAGAAAGTGAAAAATGGATAAAGAACTTGTGGTACTTACGTACAATGCAGTATCACTCAGCAGTGAAATCTATGTCATCAGGCCCGTAGCAGCACAATGAGTGGATTCAGGTACGATGATTCTAACTGAAATAAGTCACACAGAAAAAGAAACATCATAAGATATCAGTAATACACGGAATGTAAACTTGGCTACACAGGAACTGAATTACAGAACAGAACAGGGTCTCAAATTTAGAAAACCAACTTATGCTTGTTTAAAGGGAAAGGTGAGTTGGGGTGCTGCATAAAACCAGAGATTGAAATGAGCACAGATAAAGTTCCTTAAGCCAAATATGGAATAGACAAGAGCTACTCCTTGCTCAACGAAATGGACTCAACACCGCATATTAAACGTCTAAGAGTGTACCTGACTCTTAAGTATCTTAAAACCTATGGATTGCTATGTCTCCGAAAGAGAATCAAGCATGTGTACAGGGACGTAAACGCAGCAGTGATAGGATTGGAGAGGTTCGGTGAGCAAATGAAGACCCTTTGAAGTCATATTGCATGGTACCCATTCCACGGGTTTCAACTACCCAGGTTTAAGGTATTCTTCCTTCAGCTAAAACATGCATGTGGAACCTAGAGTATGATCAACCATGTGATCGGGAGACGTGTTCAAATATGTCTCAGTTTTCGTACCCTGGTACTCGGGTGCAACATTCCAGACGCTTTACTAACACTCTCCCGACTTGGAGAGTCAGTCCCTTTAACCTCCTGTTTGGCCCAGTTTGCAATTTCTGCGGAAGATGAACAGGAATAGCGAGAACCAATGAGAGACTAGCTGGAGGTGTCTGGACGGGCAAATTTAACTCTCATTTCCCACCAGGAAGAGGAAATAACCAAAGGCTCAGCGTGCCGTGCCGGAACCAGATTAGGGCCTGAAGCCATCCTGCGGTGTTGCGGCCAGCTCACAAGAAAGCGAGTTGTAGAAAGGAGCTCAGGGGCACTGTAATTCACAAACCTGCAGAGTTATAAATGACAACTATCGTCCAAAAATATACTGAAGTAAGGCTGCCAAGAGGACTTGAAAGCGGGGCAGAATTGCAGGAAACCGATTTCAGGAGGTAGACTGGAATTGCATTGAAAGCATAGGAAAAGAGGCAGAACGTCCACAATGATGCACTTGGCCAAAAAGGGCGTATGCGTTTTTTCCTGAATATATTCAGGAAAAAACGCATACGCCCTTTTTGGCCAACCAAGCAAGCTTGCAAAGGAAATCTGCACTACAATGAAGTCTCACTTCCCCCCGGTCAAAAGGGCCATCTGAAAAAAGTGTAAAATCCAGAAAGGCAGGACAGGCCATGGAGAACTGGGAGCCTTGTTATGCTGATGGGCGGGCTGTAAATTGCCAACAGACACTCGGGAGAAGTGTATGGTGTTTCCTGAAACATCTAAAAAACAAAGCAACAGAGCCTAGGGCACTTCCACTTATGGTCCTATAGCTTAGGGAAATTAAAATCAAAAAGATACAGCCACCACAATGTTTGGGACGCCTCTGTTTACAAGAACCTCGTTTACCGTACAAGTTCAATATCACAGAAAGTGAAAAATGGATAAAGAACTTGTGGTACTTACGTACAATGCAGTATCACTCAGCAGTGAAATCTATGTCATCAGGCCCGTAGCAGCACAATGAGTGGATTCAGGTACGATGATTCTAACTGAAATAAGTCACACAGAAAAAGAAACATCATAAGATATCAGTAATACACGGAATGTAAACTTGGCTACACAGGAACTGAATTACAGAACAGAACAGGGTCTCAAATTTAGAAAACCAACTTATGCTTGTTTAAAGGGAAAGGTGAGTTGGGGTGCTGCATAAAACCAGAGATTGAAATGAGCACAGATAAAGTTCCTTAAGCCAAATATGGAATAGACAAGAGCTACTCCTTGCTCAACGAAATGGACTCAACACCGCATATTAAACGCCTAAGAGTGTACCTGACTCTTAAGTATCTTAAAACCTATGGATTGCTATGTCTCCGAAAGAGAATCAAGCATGTGTACAGGGACGTAAACGCAGCAGTGATAGGATTGGAGAGGTTCGGTGAGCAAATGAAGACCCTTTGAAGTCATATTGCATGGTACCCATTCCACGGGTTTCAACTACCCAGGTTTAAGGTATTCTTCCTTCAGCTAAAACATGCATGTGGAACCTAGAGTATGATCAACCATGTGATCGGGAGACGTGTTCAAATATGTCTCAGTTTTCGTACCCTGGTACTCGGGTGCAACATTCCAGACGCTTTACTAACACTCTCCCGACTTGGAGAGTCAGTCCCTTTAACCTCCTGTTTGGCCCAGTTTGCAATTTCTGCGGAAGATGAACAGGAATAGCGAGAACCAATGAGAGACTAGCTGGAGGTGTCTGGACGGGCAAATTTAACTCTCATTTCCCACCAGGAAGAGGAAATAACCAAAGGCTCAGCGTGCCGTGCCGGAACCAGATTAGGGCCTGAAGCCATCCTGCGGTGTTGCGGCCAGCTCACAAGAAAGCGAGTTGTAGAAAGGAGCTCAGGGGCACTGTAATTCACAAACCTGCAGAGTTATAAATGACAACTATCGTCCAAAAATATACTGAAGTAAGGCTGCCAAGAGGACTTGAAAGCGGGGCAGAATTGCAGGAAACCGATTTCAGGAGGTAGACTGGAATTGCATCGAAAGCATAGGAAAAGAGGCAGAACGTCCACAATGATGCACTTGGCCAAAAAGGGCGTATGCGTTTTTTCCTGAATATATTCAGGAAAAAACGCATACGCCCTTTTTGGCCAACCAAGCAAGCTTGCAAAGGAAATCTGCACTACAATGAAGTCTCACTTCCCCCCGGTCAAAAGGGCCATCTGAAAAAAGTGTAAAATCCAGAAAGGCAGGACAGGCCATGGAGAACTGGGAGCCTTGTTATGCTGATGGGCGGGATGTAAATTGCCAACAGACACTCGGGAGAAGTGTATGGTGTTTCCTGAAACATCTAAAAAACAAAGCAACAGAGCCTAGGGCACTTCCACTTATGGTCCTATAGCTTAGGGAAATTAAAATCAAAAAGATACAGCCACCCCAATGTTTGGGACGCCTCTGTTTACAAGAACCTCGTTTACCGTACAAGTTCAATATCACAGAAAGTGAAAAATGGATAAAGAACTTGTGGTACTTACGTACAATGCAGTATCACTCAGCAGTGAAATCTATGTCATCAGGCCCGTAGCAGCACAATGAGTGGATTCAGGTACGATGATTCTAACTGAAATAAGTCACACAGAAAAAGAAACATCATAAGATATCAGTAATACACGGAATGTAAACTTGGCTACACAGGAACTGAATTACAGAACAGAACAGGGTCTCAAATTTAGAAAACCAACTTATGCTTGTTTAAGGGGAAAGGTGAGTTGGGGTGCTGCATAAAACCAGAGATTGAAATGAGCACAGATAAAGTTCCTTAAGCCAAATATGGAATAGACAAGAGCTACTCCTTGCTCAACGAAATGCACTCAACACCGCATATTAAACGCCTAAGAGTGTACCTGACTCTTAAGTATCTTAAAACCTATGGATTGCTATGTCTCCGAAAGAGAATCAAGCATGTGTACAGGGACGTAAACGCAGCAGTGATAGGATTGGAGAGGTTCGGTGAGCAAATGAAGACCCTTTGAAGTCATATTGCATGGTACCCATTCCACGGGTTTCAACTACCCAGGTTTAAGGTATTCTTCCTTCAGCTAAAACATGCATGTGGAACCTAGAGTATGATCAACCATGTGATCGGGAGACGTGTTCAAATATGTCTCAGTTTTCGTACCCTGGTACTCGGGTGCAACATTCCAGACGCTTTACTAACACTCTCCCGACTTGGAGAGTCAGTCCCTTTAACCTCCTGTTTGGCCCAGTTTGCAATTTCTGCGGAAGATGAACAGGAATAGCGAGAACCAATGAGAGACTAGCTGGAGGTGTCTGGACGGGCAAATTTAACTCTCATTTCCCACCAGGAAGAGGAAATAACCAAAGGCTCAGCGTGCCGTGCCGGAACCAGATTAGGGCCTGAAGCCATCCTGCGGTGTTGCGGCCAGCTCACAAGAAAGCGAGTTGAAGAAAGGAGCTCAGGGGCACTGTAATTCACAAACCTGCAGAGTTATAAATGACAACTATCGTCCAAAAATATACTGAAGTAAGGCTGCCAAGAGGACTTGAAAGCGGGGCAGAATTGCAGGAAACCGATTTCAGGAGGTAGACTGGAATTGCATCGAAAGCATAGGAAAAGAGGCAGAACGTCCACAATGATGCACTTGGCCAAAAAGGGCGTATGCGTTTTTTCCTGAATATATTCAGGAAAAAACGCATACGCCCTTTTTGGCCAACCAAGCAAGCTTGCAAAGGAAATCTGCACTACAATGAAGTCTCACTTCCCCCCGGTCAAAAGGGCCATCTGAAAAAAGTGTAAAATCCAGAAAGGCAGGACAGGCCATGGAGAACTGGGAGCCTTGTTATGCTGATGGGCGGGATGTAAATTGCCAACAGACACTCGGGAGAAGTGTATGGTGTTTCCTGAAACATCTAAAAAACAAAGCAACAGAGCCTAGGGCACTTCCACTTATGGTCCTATAGCTTAGGGAAATTAAAATCAAAAAGATACAGCCACCCCAATGTTTGGGACGCCTCTGTTTACAAGAACCTCGTTTACCGTACAAGTTCAATATCACAGAAAGTGAAAAATGGATAAAGAACTTGTGGTACTTACGTACAATGCAGTATCACTCAGCAGTGAAATCTATGTCATCAGGCCCGTAGCAGCACAATGAGTGGATTCAGGTACGATGATTCTAACTGAAATAAGTCACACAGAAAAAGAAACATCATAAGATATCAGTAATACACGGAATGTAAACTTGGCTACACAGGAACTGAATTACAGAACAGAACAGGGTCTCAAATTTAGAAAACCACCTTATGCTTGTTTAAGGGTAAAGGTGAGTTGGGGTGCTGCATAAAACCAGAGATTGAAATGAGCACAGATAAAGTTCCTTAAGCCAAATATGGAATAGACAAGAGCTACTCCTTGCTCAACGAAATGGACTCAACACCGCATATTAAACGCCTAAGAGTGTACCTGACTCTTAAGTATCTTAAAACCTATGGATTGCTATGTCTCCGAAAGAGAATCAAGCATGTGTACAGGGACGTAAACGCAGCAGTGATAGGATTGGAGAGGTTCGGTGAGCAAATGAAGACCCTTTGAAGTCATATTGCATGGTACCCATTCCACGGGTTTCAACTACCCAGGTTTAAGGTATTCTTCCTTCAGCTAAAACATGCATGTGGAACCTAGAGTATGATCAACCATGTGATCGGGAGACGTGTTCAAATATGTCTCAGTTTTCGTACCCTGGTACTCGGGTGCAACATTCCAGACGCTTTACTAACACTCTCCCGACTTGGAGAGTCAGTCCCTTTAACCTCCTGTTTGGCCCAGTTTGCAATTTCTGCGGAAGATGAACAGGAATAGCGAGAACCAATGAGAGACTAGCTGGAGGTGTCTGGACGGGCAAATTTAACTCTCATTTCCCACCAGGAAGAGGAAATAACCAAAGGCTCAGCGTGCCGTGCCGGAACCAGATTAGGGCCTGAAGCCATCCTGCGGTGTTGCGGCCAGCTCACAAGAAAGCGAGTTGAAGAAAGGAGCTCAGGGGCACTGTAATTCACAAACCTGCAGAGTTATAAATGACAACTATCGTCCAAAAATATACTGAAGTAAGGCTGCCAAGAGGACTTGAAAGCGGGGCAGAATTGCAGGAAACCGATTTCAGGAGGTAGACTGGAATTGCATTGAAAGCATAGGAAAAGAGGCAGAACGTCCACAATGATGCACTTGGCCAAAAAGGGCGTATGCGTTTTTTCCTGAATATATTCAGGAAAAAACGCATACGCCCTTTTTGGCCAACCAAGCAAGCTTGCAAAGGAAATCTGCACTACAATGAAGTCTCACTTCCCCCCGGTCAAAAGGGCCATCTGAAAAAAGTGTAAAATCCAGAAAGGCAGGACAGGCCATGGAGAACTGGGAGCCTTGTTATGCTGATGGGCGGGATGTAAATTGCCAACAGACACTCGGGTGAAGTGTATGGTGTTTCCTGAAACATCTAAAAAACAAAGCAACAGAGCCTAGGGCACTTCCACTTATGGTCCTATAGCTTAGGGAAATTAAAATCAAAAAGATACAGCCACCCCAATGTTTGGGACGCCTCTGTTTACAAGAACCTCGTTTACCGTACAAGTTCAATATCACAGAAAGTGAAAAATGGATAAAGAACTTGTGGTACTTACGTACAATGCAGTATCACTCAGCAGTGAAATCTATGTCATCAGGCCCGTAGCAGCACAATGAGTGGATTCAGGTACGATGATTCTAACTGAAATAAGTCACACAGAAAAAGAAACATCATAAGATATCAGTAATACACGGAATGTAAACTTGGCTACACAGGAACTGAATTACAGAACAGAACAGGGTCTCAAATTTAGAAAACCAACTTATGCTTGTTTAAGGGGAAAGGTGAGTTGGGGTGCTGCATAAAACCAGAGATTGAAATGAGCACAGATAAAGTTCCTTAAGCCAAATATGGAATAGACAAGAGCTACTCCTTGCTCAACGAAATGGACTCAACACCGCATATTAAACGCCTAAGAGTGTACCTGACTCTTAAGTATCTTAAAACCTATGGATTGCTATGTCTCCGAAAGAGAATCAAGCATGTGTACAGGGACGTAAACGCAGCAGTGATAGGATTGGAGAGGTTCGGTGAGCAAATGAAGACCCTTTGAAGTCATATTGCATGGTACCCATTCCACGGGTTTCAACTACCCAGGTTTAAGGTATTCTTCCTTCAGCTAAAACATGCATGTGGAACCTAGAGTATGATCAACCATGTGATCGGGAGACGTGTTCAAATATGTCTCAGTTTTCGTACCCTGGTACTCGGGTGCAACATTCCAGACGCTTTACTAACACTCTCCCGACTTGGAGAGTCAGTCCCTTTAACCTCCTGTTTGGCCCAGTTTGCAATTTCTGCGGAAGATGAACAGGAATAGCGAGAACCAATGAGAGACTAGCTGGAGGTGTCTGGACGGGCAAATTTAACTCTCATTTCCCACCAGGAAGAGGAAATAACCAAAGGCTCAGCGTGCCGTGCCGGAACCAGATTAGGGCCTGAAGCCATCCTGCGGTGTTGCGGCCAGCTCACAAGAAAGCGAGTTGAAGAAAGGAGCTCAGGGGCACTGTAATTCACAAACCTGCAGAGTTATAAATGACAACTATCGTCCAAAAATATACTGAAGTAAGGCTGCCAAGAGGACTTGAAAGCGGGGCAGAATTGCAGGAAACCGATTTCAGGAGGTAGACTGGAATTGCATTGAAAGCATAGGAAAAGAGGCAGAACGTCCACAATGATGCACTTGGCCAAAAAGGGCGTATGCGTTTTTTCCTGAATATATTCAGGAAAAAACGCATACGCCCTTTTTGGCCAACCAAGCAAGCTTGCAAAGGAAATCTGCACTACAATGAAGTCTCACTTCCCCCCGGTCAAAAGGGCCATCTGAAAAAAGTGTAAAATCCAGAAAGGCAGGACAGGCCATGGAGAACTGGGAGCCTTGTTATGCTGATGGGCGGGATGTAAATTGCCAACAGACACTCGGGAGAAGTGTATGGTGTTTCCTGAAACATCTAAAAAACAAAGCAACAGAGCCTAGGGCACTTCCACTTATGGTCCTATAGCTTAGGGAAATTAAAATCAAAAAGATACAGCCACCCCAATGTTTGGGACGCCTCTGTTTACAAGAACCTCGTTTACCGTACAAGTTCAATATCACAGAAAGTGAAAAATGGATAAAGAACTTGTGGTACTTACGTACAATGCAGTATCACTCAGCAGTGAAATCTATGTCATCAGGCCCGTAGCAGCACAATGAGTGGATTCAGGTACGATGATTCTAACTGAAATAAGTCACACAGAAAAAGAAACATCATAAGATATCAGTAATACACGGAATGTAAACTTGGCTACACAGGAACTGAATTACAGAACAGAACAGGGTCTCAAATTTAGAAAACCAACTTATGCTTGTTTAAGGGGAAAGGTGAGTTGGGGTGCTGCATAAAACCAGAGATTGAAATGAGCACAGATAAAGTTCCTTAAGCCAAATATGGAATAGACAAGAGCTACTCCTTGCTCAACGAAATGGACTCAACACCGCATATTAAACGCCTAAGAGTGTACCTGACTCTTAAGTATCTTAAAACCTATGGATTGCTATGTCTCCGAAAGAGAATCAAGCATGTGTACAGGGACGTAAACGCAGCAGTGATAGGATTGGAGAGGTTCGGTGAGCAAATGAAGACCCTTTGAAGTCATATTGCATGGTACCCATTCCACGGGTTTCAACTACCCAGGTTTAAGGTATTCTTCCTTCAGCTAAAACATGCATGTGGAACCTAGAGTATGATCAACCATGTGATCGGGAGACGTGTTCAAATATGTCTCAGTTTTCGTACCCTGGTACTCGGGTGCAACATTCCAGACGCTTTACTAACACTCTCCCGACTTGGAGAGTCAGTCCCTTTAACCTCCTGTTTGGCCCAGTTTGCAATTTCTGCGGAAGATGAACAGGAATAGCGAGAACCAATGAGAGACTAGCTGGAGGTGTCTGGACGGGCAAATTTAACTCTCATTTCCCACCAGGAAGAGGAAATAACCAAAGGCTCAGCGTGCCGTGCCGGAACCAGATTAGGGCCTGAAGCCATCCTGCGGTGTTGCGGCCAGCTCACAAGAAAGCGAGTTGAAGAAAGGAGCTCAGGGGCACTGTAATTCACAAACCTGCAGAGTTATAAATGACAACTATCGTCCAAAAATATACTGAAGTAAGGCTGCCAAGAGGACTTGAAAGCGGGGCAGAATTGCAGGAAACCGATTTCAGGAGGTAGACTGGAATTGCATCGAAAGCATAGGAAAAGAGGCAGAACGTCCACAATGATGCACTTGGCCAAAAAGGGCGTATGCGTTTTTTCCTGAATATATTCAGGAAAAAACGCATACGCCCTTTTTGGCCAACCAAGCAAGCTTGCAAAGGAAATCTGCACTACAATGAAGTCTCACTTCCCCCCGGTCAAAAGGGCCATCTGAAAAAAGTGTAAAATCCAGAAAGGCAGGACAGGCCATGGAGAACTGGGAGCCTTGTTATGCTGATGGGCGGGATGTAAATTGCCAACAGACACTCGGGAGAAGTGTATGGTGTTTCCTGAAACATCTAAAAAACAAAGCAACAGAGCCTAGGGCACTTCCACTTATGGTCCTATAGCTTAGGGAAATTAAAATCAAAAAGATACAGCCACCCCAATGTTTGGGACGCCTCTGTTTACAAGAACCTCGTTTACCGTACAAGTTCAATATCACAGAAAGTGAAAAATGGATAAAGAACTTGTGGTACTTACGTACAATGCAGTATCACTCAGCAGTGAAATCTATGTCATCAGGCCCGTAGCAGCACAATGAGTGGATTCAGGTACGATGATTCTAACTGAAATAAGTCACACAGAAAAAGAAACATCATAAGATATCAGTAATACACGGAATGTAAACTTGGCTACACAGGAACTGAATTACAGAACAGAACAGGGTCTCAAATTTAGAAAACCAACTTATGCTTGTTTAAGGGGAAAGGTGAGTTGGGGTGCTGCATAAAACCAGAGATTGAAATGAGCACAGATAAAGTTCCTTAAGCCAAATATGGAATAGACAAGAGCTACTCCTTGCTCAACGAAATGGACTCAACACCGCATATTAAACGCCTAAGAGTGTACCTGACTCTTAAGTATCTTAAAACCTATGGATTGCTATGTCTCCGAAAGAGAATCAAGCATGTGTACAGGGACGTAAACGCAGCAGTGATAGGATTGGAGAGGTTCGGTGAGCAAATGAAGACCCTTTGAAGTCATATTGCATGGTACCCATTCCACGGGTTTCAACTACCCAGGTTTAAGGTATTCTTCCTTCAGCTAAAACATGCATGTGGAACCTAGAGTATGATCAACCATGTGATCGGGAGACGTGTTCAAATATGTCTCAGTTTTCGTACCCTGGTACTCGGGTGCAACATTCCAGATGCTTTACTAACACTCTCCCGACTTGGAGAGTCAGTCCCTTTAACCTCCTGTTTGGCCCAGTTTGCAATTTCTGCGGAAGATGAACAGGAATAGCGAGAACCAATGAGAGACTAGCTGGAGGTGTCTGGACGGGCAAATTTAACTCTCATTTCCCACCAGGAAGAGGAAATAACCAAAGGCTCAGCGTGCCGTGCCGGAACCAGATTAGGGCCTGAAGCCATCCTGCGGTGTTGCGGCCAGCTCACAAGAAAGCGAGTTGAAGAAAGGAGCTCAGGGGCACTGTAATTCACAAACCTGCAGAGTTATAAATGACAACTATCGTCCAAAAATATACTGAAGTAAGGCTGCCAAGAGGACTTGAAAGCGGGGCAGAATTGCAGGAAACCGATTTCAGGAGGTAGACTGGAATTGCATCGAAAGCATAGGAAAAGAGGCAGAACGTCCACAATGATGCACTTGGCCAAAAAGGGCGTATGCGTTTTTTCCTGAATATATTCAGGAAAAAACGCATACGCCCTTTTTGGCCAACCAAGCAAGCTTGCAAAGGAAATCTGCACTACAATGAAGTCTCACTTCCCCCCGGTCAAAAGGGCCATCTGAAAAAAGTGTAAAATCCAGAAAGGCAGGACAGGCCATGGAGAACTGGGAGCCTTGTTATGCTGATGGGCGGGATGTAAATTGCCAACAGACACTCGGGAGAAGTGTATGGTGTTTCCTGAAACATCTAAAAAACAAAGCAACAGAGCCTAGGGCACTTCCACTTATGGTCCTATAGCTTAGGGAAATTAAAATCAAAAAGATACAGCCACCCCAATGTTTGGGACGCCTCTGTTTACAAGAACCTCGTTTACCGTACAAGTTCAATATCACAGAAAGTGAAAAATGGATAAAGAACTTGTGGTACTTACGTACAATGCAGTATCACTCAGCAGTGAAATCTATGTCATCAGGCCCGTAGCAGCACAATGAGTGGATTCAGGTACGATGATTCTAACTGAAATAAGTCACACAGAAAAAGAAACATCATAAGATATCAGTAATACACGGAATGTAAACTTGGCTACACAGGAACTGAATTACAGAACAGAACAGGGTCTCAAATTTAGAAAACCAACTTATGCTTGTTTAAGGGGAAAGGTGAGTTGGGGTGCTGCATAAAACCAGAGATTGAAATGAGCACAGATAAAGTTCCTTAAGCCAAATATGGAATAGACAAGAGCTACTCCTTGCTCAACGAAATGGACTCAACACCGCATATTAAACGCCTAAGAGTGTACCTGACTCTTAAGTATCTTAAAACCTATGGATTGCTATGTCTCCGAAAGAGAATCAAGCATGTGTACAGGGACGTAAACGCAGCAGTGATAGGATTGGAGAGGTTCGGTGAGCAAATGAAGACCCTTTGAAGTCATATTGCATGGTACCCATTCCACGGGTTTCAACTACCCAGGTTTAAGGTATTCTTCCTTCAGCTAAAACATGCATGTGGAACCTAGAGTATGATCAACCATGTGATCGGGAGACGTGTTCAAATATGTCTCAGTTTTCGTACCCTGGTACTCGGGTGCAACATTCCAGATGCTTTACTAACACTCTCCCGACTTGGAGAGTCAGTCCCTTTAACCTCCTGTTTGGCCCAGTTTGCAATTTCTGCAGAAGATGAACAGGAATAGCGAGAACCAATGAGAGACTAGCTGGAGGTGTCTGGACGGGCAAATTTAACTCTCATTTCCCACCAGGAAGAGGAAATAACCAAAGGCTCAGCGTGCCGTGCCGGAACCAGATTAGGGCCTGAAGCCATCCTGCGGTGTTGCGGCCAGCTCACAAGAAAGCGAGTTGAAGAAAGGAGCTCAGGGGCACTGTAATTCACAAACCTGCAGAGTTATAAATGACAACTATCGTCCAAAAATATACTGAAGTAAGGCTGCCAAGAGGACTTGAAAGCGGGGCAGAATTGCAGGAAACCGATTTCAGGAGGTAGACTGGAATTGCATCGAAAGCATAGGAAAAGAGGCAGAACGTCCACAATGATGCACTTGGCCAAAAAGGGCGTATGCGTTTTTTCCTGAATATATTCAGGAAAAAACGCATACGCCCTTTTTGGCCAACCAAGCAAGCTTGCAAAGGAAATCTGCACTACAATGAAGTCTCACTTCCCCCCGGTCAAAAGGGCCATCTGAAAAAAGTGTAAAATCCAGAAAGGCAGGACAGGCCATGGAGAACTGGGAGCCTTGTTATGCTGATGGGCGGGATATAAATTGCCAACAGACACTCGGGAGAAGTGTATGGTGTTTCCTGAAACATCTAAAAAACAAAGCAACAGAGCCTAGGGCACTTCCACTTATGGTCCTATAGCTTAGGGAAATTAAAATCAAAAAGATACAGCCACCCCAATGTTTGGGACGCCTCTGTTTACAAGAACCTCGTTTACCGTACAAGTTCAATATCACAGAAAGTGAAAAATGGATAAAGAACTTGTGGTACTTACGTACAATGCAGTATCACTCAGCAGTGAAATCTATGTCATCAGGCCCGTAGCAGCACAATGAGTGGATTCAGGTACGATGATTCTAACTGAAATAAGTCACACAGAAAAAGAAACATCATAAGATATCAGTAATACACGGAATGTAAACTTGGCTACACAGGAACTGAATTACAGAACAGAACAGGGTCTCAAATTTAGAAAACCAACTTATGCTTGTTTAAGGGGAAAGGTGAGTTGGGGTGCTGCATAAAACCAGAGATTGAAATGAGCACAGATAAAGTTCCTTAAGCCAAATATGGAATAGACAAGAGCTACTCCTTGCTCAACGAAATGGACTCAACACCGCATATTAAACGCCTAAGAGTGTACCTGACTCTTAAGTATCTTAAAACCTATGGATTGCTATGTCTCCGAAAGAGAATCAAGCATGTGTACAGGGACGTAAACGCAGCAGTGATAGGATTGGAGAGGTTCGGTGAGCAAATGAAGACCCTTTGAAGTCATATTGCATGGTACCCATTCCACGGGTTTCAACTACCCAGGTTTAAGGTATTCTTCCTTCAGCTAAAACATGCATGTGGAACCTAGAGTATGATCAACCATGTGATCGGGAGACGTGTTCAAATATGTCTCAGTTTTCGTACCCTGGTACTCGGGTGCAACATTCCAGACGCTTTACTAACACTCTCCCGACTTGGAGAGTCAGTCCCTTTAACCTCCTGTTTGGCCCAGTTTGCAATTTCTGCGGAAGATGAACAGGAATAGCGAGAACCAATGAGAGACTAGCTGGAGGTGTCTAGACGGGCAAATTTAACTCTCATTTCCCACCAGGAAGAGGAAATAACCAAAGGCTCAGCGTGCCGTGCCGGAACCAGATTAGGGCCTGAAGCCATCCTGCGGTGTTGCGGCCAGCTCACAAGAAAACGAGTTGAAGAAAGGAGCTCAGGGGCACTGTAATTCACAAACCTGCAGAGTTATAAATGACAACTATCGTCCAAAAATATACTGAAGTAAGGCTGCCAAGAGGACTTGAAAGCGGGGCAGAATTGCAGGAAACCGATTTCAGGAGGTAGACTGGAATTGCATCGAAAGCATAGGAAAAGAGGCAGAACGTCCACAATGATGCACTTGGCCAAAAAGGGCGTATGCGTTTTTTCCTGAATATAGTCAGGAAAAAACGCATACGCCCTTTTTGGCCAACCAAGCAAGCTTGCAAAGGAAATCTGCACTACAATGAAGTCTCACTTCCCCCCGGTCAAAAGGGCCATCTGAAAAAAGTGTAAAATCCAGAAAGGCAGGACAGGCCATGGAGAACTGGGAGCCTTGTTATGCTGATGGGCGGGATGTAAATTGCCAACAGACACTCGGGAGAAGTGTATGGTGTTTCCTGAAACATCTAAAAAACAAAGCAACAGAGCCTAGGGCACTTCCACTTATGGTCCTATAGCTTAGGGAAATTAAAATCAAAAAGATACAGCCACCCCAATGTTTGGGACGCCTCTGTTTACAAGAACCTCGTTTACCGTACAAGTTCAATATCACAGAAAGTGAAAAATGGATAAAGAACTTGTGGTACTTACGTACAATGCAGTATCACTCAGCAGTGAAATCTATGTCATCAGGCCCGTAGCAGCACAATGAGTGGATTCAGGTACGATGATTCTAACTGAAATAAGTCACACAGAAAAAGAAACATCATAAGATATCAGTAATACACGGAATGTAAACTTGGCTACACAGGAACTGAATTACAGAACAGAACAGGGTCTCAAATTTAGAAAACCAACTTATGCTTGTTTAAAGGGAAAGGTGAGTTGGGGTGCTGCATAAAACCAGAGATTGAAATGAGCACAGATAAAGTTCCTTAAGCCAAATATGGAATAGACAAGAGCTACTCCTTGCTCAACGAAATGGACTCAACACCGCATATTAAACGTCTAAGAGTGTACCTGACTCTTAAGTATCTTAAAACCTATGGATTGCTATGTCTCCGAAAGAGAATCAAGCATGTGTACAGGGACGTAAACGCAGCAGTGATAGGATTGGAGAGGTTCGGTGAGCAAATGAAGACCCTTTGAAGTCATATTGCATGGTACCCATTCCACGGGTTTCAACTACCCAGGTTTAAGGTATTCTTCCTTCAGCTAAAACATGCATGTGGAACCTAGAGTATGATCAACCATGTGATCGGGAGACGTGTTCAAATATGTCTCAGTTTTCGTACCCTGGTACTCGGGTGCAACATTCCAGACGCTTTACTAACACTCTCCCGACTTGGAGAGTCAGTCCCTTTAACCTCCTGTTTGGCCCAGTTTGCAATTTCTGCGGAAGATGAACAGGAATAGCGAGAACCAATGAGAGACTAGCTGGAGGTGTCTGGACGGGCAAATTTAACTCTCATTTCCCACCAGGAAGAGGAAATAACCAAAGGCTCAGCGTGCCGTGCCGGAACCAGATTAGGGCCTGAAGCCATCCTGCGGTGTTGCGGCCAGCTCACAAGAAAGCGAGTTGTAGAAAGGAGCTCAGGGGCACTGTAATTCACAAACCTGCAGAGTTATAAATGACAACTATCGTCCAAAAATATACTGAAGTAAGGCTGCCAAGAGGACTTGAAAGCGGGGCAGAATTGCAGGAAACCGATTTCAGGAGGTAGACTGGAATTGCATTGAAAGCATAGGAAAAGAGGCAGAACGTCCACAATGATGCACTTGGCCAAAAAGGGCGTATGCGTTTTTTCCTGAATATATTCAGGAAAAAACGCATACGCCCTTTTTGGCCAACCAAGCAAGCTTGCAAAGGAAATCTGCACTACAATGAAGTCTCACTTCCCCCCGGTCAAAAGGGCCATCTGAAAAAAGTGTAAAATCCAGAAAGGCAGGACAGGCCATGGAGAACTGGGAGCCTTGTTATGCTGATGGGCGGGCTGTAAATTGCCAACAGACACTCGGGAGAAGTGTATGGTGTTTCCTGAAACATCTAAAAAACAAAGCAACAGAGCCTAGGGCACTTCCACTTATGGTCCTATAGCTTAGGGAAATTAAAATCAAAAAGATACAGCCACCACAATGTTTGGGACGCCTCTGTTTACAAGAACCTCGTTTACCGTACAAGTTCAATATCACAGAAAGTGAAAAATGGATAAAGAACTTGTGGTACTTACGTACAATGCAGTATCACTCAGCAGTGAAATCTATGTCATCAGGCCCGTAGCAGCACAATGAGTGGATTCAGGTACGATGATTCTAACTGAAATAAGTCACACAGAAAAAGAAACATCATAAGATATCAGTAATACACGGAATGTAAACTTGGCTACACAGGAACTGAATTACAGAACAGAACAGGGTCTCAAATTTAGAAAACCAACTTATGCTTGTTTAAAGGGAAAGGTGAGTTGGGGTGCTGCATAAAACCAGAGATTGAAATGAGCACAGATAAAGTTCCTTAAGCCAAATATGGAATAGACAAGAGCTCCTCCTTGCTCAACGAAATGGACTCAACACCGCATATTAAACGCCTAAGAGTGTACCTGACTCTTAAGTATCTTAAAACCTATGGATTGCTATGTCTCCGAAAGAGAATCAAGCATGTGTACAGGGACGTAAACGCAGCAGTGATAGGATTGGAGAGGTTCGGTGAGCAAATGAAGACCCTTTGAAGTCATATTGCATGGTACCCATTCCACGGGTTTCAACTACCCAGGTTTAAGGTATTCTTCCTTCAGCTAAAACATGCATGTGGAACCTAGAGTATGATCAACCATGTGATCGGGAGACGTGTTCAAATATGTCTCAGTTTTCGTACCCTGGTACTCGGGTGCAACATTCCAGACGCTTTACTAACACTCTCCCGACTTGGAGAGTCAGTCCCTTTAACCTCCTGTTTGGCCCAGTTTGCAATTTCTGCGGAAGATGAACAGGAATAGCGAGAACCAATGAGAGACTAGCTGGAGGTGTCTGGACGGGCAAATTTAACTCTCATTTCCCACCAGGAAGAGGAAATAACCAAAGGCTCAGCGTGCCGTGCCGGAACCAGATTAGGGCCTGAAGCCATCCTGCGGTGTTGCGGCCAGCTCACAAGAAAGCGAGTTGTAGAAAGGAGCTCAGGGGCACTGTAATTCACAAACCTGCAGAGTTATAAATGACAACTATCGTCCAAAAATATACTGAAGTAAGGCTGCCAAGAGGACTTGAAAGCGGGGCAGAATTGCAGGAAACCGATTTCAGGAGGTAGACTGGAATTGCATCGAAAGCATAGGAAAAGAGGCAGAACGTCCACAATGATGCACTTGGCCAAAAAGGGCGTATGCGTTTTTTCCTGAATATATTCAGGAAAAAACGCATACGCCCTTTTTGGCCAACCAAGCAAGCTTGCAAAGGAAATCTGCACTACAATGAAGTCTCACTTCCCCCCGGTCAAAAGGGCCATCTGAAAAAAGTGTAAAATCCAGAAAGGCAGGACAGGCCATGGAGAACTGGGAGCCTTGTTATGCTGATGGGCGGGATGTAAATTGCCAACAGACACTCGGGAGAAGTGTATGGTGTTTCCTGAAACATCTAAAAAACAAAGCAACAGAGCCTAGGGCACTTCCACTTATGGTCCTATAGCTTAGGGAAATTAAAATCAAAAAGATACAGCCACCCCAATGTTTGGGACGCCTCTGTTTACAAGAACCTCGTTTACCGTACAAGTTCAATATCACAGAAAGTGAAAAATGGATAAAGAACTTGTGGTACTTACGTACAATGCAGTATCACTCAGCAGTGAAATCTATGTCATCAGGCCCGTAGCAGCACAATGAGTGGATTCAGGTACGATGATTCTAACTGAAATAAGTCACACAGAAAAAGAAACATCATAAGATATCAGTAATACACGGAATGTAAACTTGGCTACACAGGAACTGAATTACAGAACAGAACAGGGTCTCAAATTTAGAAAACCAACTTATGCTTGTTTAAGGGGAAAGGTGAGTTGGGGTGCTGCATAAAACCAGAGATTGAAATGAGCACAGATAAAGTTCCTTAAGCCAAATATGGAATAGACAAGAGCTACTCCTTGCTCAACGAAATGCACTCAACACCGCATATTAAACGCCTAAGAGTGTACCTGACTCTTAAGTATCTTAAAACCTATGGATTGCTATGTCTCCGAAAGAGAATCAAGCATGTGTACAGGGACGTAAACGCAGCAGTGATAGGATTGGAGAGGTTCGGTGAGCAAATGAAGACCCTTTGAAGTCATATTGCATGGTACCCATTCCACGGGTTTCAACTACCCAGGTTTAAGGTATTCTTCCTTCAGCTAAAACATGCATGTGGAACCTAGAGTATGATCAACCATGTGATCGGGAGACGTGTTCAAATATGTCTCAGTTTTCGTACCCTGGTACTCGGGTGCAACATTCCAGACGCTTTACTAACACTCTCCCGACTTGGAGAGTCAGTCCCTTTAACCTCCTGTTTGGCCCAGTTTGCAATTTCTGCGGAAGATGAACAGGAATAGCGAGAACCAATGAGAGACTAGCTGGAGGTGTCTGGACGGGCAAATTTAACTCTCATTTCCCACCAGGAAGAGGAAATAACCAAAGGCTCAGCGTGCCGTGCCGGAACCAGATTAGGGCCTGAAGCCATCCTGCGGTGTTGCGGCCAGCTCACAAGAAAGCGAGTTGAAGAAAGGAGCTCAGGGGCACTGTAATTCACAAACCTGCAGAGTTATAAATGACAACTATCGTCCAAAAATATACTGAAGTAAGGCTGCCAAGAGGACTTGAAAGCGGGGCAGAATTGCAGGAAACCGATTTCAGGAGGTAGACTGGAATTGCATCGAAAGCATAGGAAAAGAGGCAGAACGTCCACAATGATGCACTTGGCCAAAAAGGGCGTATGCGTTTTTTCCTGAATATATTCAGGAAAAAACGCATACGCCCTTTTTGGCCAACCAAGCAAGCTTGCAAAGGAAATTTGCACTACAATGAAGTCTCACTTCCCCCCGGTCAAAAGGGCCATCTGAAAAAAGTGTAAAATCCAGAAAGGCAGGACAGGCCATGGAGAACTGGGAGCCTTGTTATGCTGATGGGCGGGATGTAAATTGCCAACAGACACTCGGGAGAAGTGTATGGTGTTTCCTGAAACATCTAAAAAACAAAGCAACAGAGCCTAGGGCACTTCCACTTATGGTCCTATAGCTTAGGGAAATTAAAATCAAAAAGATACAGCCACCCCAATGTTTGGGACGCCTCTGTTTACAAGAACCTCGTTTACCGTACAAGTTCAATATCACAGAAAGTGAAAAATGGATAAAGAACTTGTGGTACTTACGTACAATGCAGTATCACTCAGCAGTGAAATCTATGTCATCAGGCCCGTAGCAGCACAATGAGTGGATTCAGGTACGATGATTCTAACTGAAATAAGTCACACAGAAAAAGAAACATCATAAGATATCAGTAATACACGGAATGTAAACTTGGCTACACAGGAACTGAATTACAGAACAGAACAGGGTCTCAAATTTAGAAAACCACCTTATGCTTGTTTAAGGGTAAAGGTGAGTTGGGGTGCTGCATAAAACCAGAGATTGAAATGAGCACAGATAAAGTTCCTTAAGCCAAATATGGAATAGACAAGAGCTACTCCTTGCTCAACGAAATGGACTCAACACCGCATATTAAACGCCTAAGAGTGTACCTGACTCTTAAGTATCTTAAAACCTATGGATTGCTATGTCTCCGAAAGAGAATCAAGCATGTGTACAGGGACGTAAACGCAGCAGTGATAGGATTGGAGAGGTTCGGTGAGCAAATGAAGACCCTTTGAAGTCATATTGCATGGTACCCATTCCACGGGTTTCAACTACCCAGGTTTAAGGTATTCTTCCTTCAGCTAAAACATGCATGTGGAACCTAGAGTATGATCAACCATGTGATCGGGAGACGTGTTCAAATATGTCTCAGTTTTCGTACCCTGGTACTCGGGTGCAACATTCCAGACGCTTTACTAACACTCTCCCGACTTGGAGAGTCAGTCCCTTTAACCTCCTGTTTGGCCCAGTTTGCAATTTCTGCGGAAGATGAACAGGAATAGCGAGAACCAATGAGAGACTAGCTGGAGGTGTCTGGACGGGCAAATTTAACTCTCATTTCCCACCAGGAAGAGGAAATAACCAAAGGCTCAGCGTGCCGTGCCGGAACCAGATTAGGGCCTGAAGCCATCCTGCGGTGTTGCGGCCAGCTCACAAGAAAGCGAGTTGAAGAAAGGAGCTCAGGGGCACTGTAATTCACAAACCTGCAGAGTTATAAATGACAACTATCGTCCAAAAATATACTGAAGTAAGGCTGCCAAGAGGACTTGAAAGCGGGGCAGAATTGCAGGAAACCGATTTCAGGAGGTAGACTGGAATTGCATTGAAAGCATAGGAAAAGAGGCAGAACGTCCACAATGATGCACTTGGCCAAAAAGGGCGTATGCGTTTTTTCCTGAATATATTCAGGAAAAAACGCATACGCCCTTTTTGGCCAACCAAGCAAGCTTGCAAAGGAAATCTGCACTACAATGAAGTCTCACTTCCCCCCGGTCAAAAGGGCCATCTGAAAAAAGTGTAAAATCCAGAAAGGCAGGACAGGCCATGGAGAACTGGGAGCCTTGTTATGCTGATGGGCGGGATGTAAATTGCCAACAGACACTCGGGAGAAGTGTATGGTGTTTCCTGAAACATCTAAAAAACAAAGCAACAGAGCCTAGGGCACTTCCACTTATGGTCCTATAGCTTAGGGAAATTAAAATCAAAAAGATACAGCCACCCCAATGTTTGGGACGCCTCTGTTTACAAGAACCTCGTTTACCGTACAAGTTCAATATCACAGAAAGTGAAAAATGGATAAAGAACTTGTGGTACTTACGTACAATGCAGTATCACTCAGCAGTGAAATCTATGTCATCAGGCCCGTAGCAGCACAATGAGTGGATTCAGGTACGATGATTCTAACTGAAATAAGTCACACAGAAAAAGAAACATCATAAGATATCAGTAATACACGGAATGTAAACTTGGCTACACAGGAACTGAATTACAGAACAGAACAGGGTCTCAAATTTAGAAAACCACCTTATGCTTGTTTAAGGGTAAAGGTGAGTTGGGGTGCTGCATAAAACCAGAGATTGAAATGAGCACAGATAAAGTTCCTTAAGCCAAATATGGAATAGACAAGAGCTACTCCTTGCTCAACGAAATGGACTCAACACCGCATATTAAACGCCTAAAAATGTACCTGACTCTTAAGTATCTTAAAACCTATGGATTGCTATGTCTCCGAAAGAGAATCAAGCATGTGTACAGGGACGTAAACGCAGCAGTGATAGGATTGGAGAGGTTCGGTGAGCAAATGAAGACCCTTTGAAGTCATATTGCATGGTACCCATTCCACGGGTTTCAACTACCCAGGTTTAAGGTATTCTTCCTTCAGCTAAAACATGCATGTGGAACCTAGAGTATGATCAACCATGTGATCGGGAGACGTGTTCAAATATGTCTCAGTTTTCGTACCCTGGTACTCGGGTGCAACATTCCAGACGCTTTACTAACACTCTCCCGACTTGGAGAGTCAGTTCCTTTAACCTCCTGTTTGGCCCAGTTTGCAATTTCTGCGGAAGATGAACAGGAATAGCGAGAACCAATGAGAGACTAGCTGGAGGTGTCTGGACGGGCAAATTTAACTCTCATTTCCCACCAGGAAGAGGAAATAACCAAAGGCTCAGCGTGCCGTGCCGGAACCAGATTAGGGCCTGAAGCCATCCTGCGGTGTTGCGGCCAGCTCACAAGAAAGCGAGTTGAAGAAAGGAGCTCAGGGGCACTGTAATTCACAAACCTGCAGAGTTATAAATGACAACTATCGTCCAAAAATATACTGAAGTAAGGCTGCCAAGAGGACTTGAAAGCTGGGCAGAATTGCAGGAAACCGATTTCAGGAGGTAGACTGGAATTGCATTGAAAACATAGGAAAAGAGGCAGAACGTCCACAATGATGCACTTGGCCAAAAAGGGCATATGCGTTTTTTCCTGAATATATTCAGGAAAAAACGCATACGCCCTTTTTGGCCAACCAAGCAAGCTTGCAAAGGAAATCTGCACTACAATGAAGTCTCACTTCCCCCCGGTCAAAAGGGCCATCTGAAAAAAGTGTAAAATCCAGAAAGGCAGGACAGGCCATGGAGAACTGGGAGCCTTGTTATGCTGATGGGCGGGATGTAAATTGCCAACAGACACTCGGGAGAAGTGTATGGTGTTTCCTGAAACATCTAAAAAACAAAGCAACAGAGCCTAGGGCACTTCCACTTATGGTCCTATAGCTTAGGGAAATTAAAATCAAAAAGATACAGCCACCCCAATGTTTGGGACGCCTCTGTTTACAAGAACCTCGTTTACCGTACAAGTTCAATATCACAGAAAGTGAAAAATGGATAAAGAACTTGTGGTACTTACGTACAATGCAGTATCACTCAGCAGTGAAATCTATGTCATCAGGCCCGTAGCAGCACAATGAGTGGATTCAGGTACGATGATTCTAACTGAAATAAGTCACACAGAAAAAGAAACATCATAAGATATCAGTAATACACGGAATGTAAACTTGGCTACACAGGAACTGAATTACAGAACAGAACAGGGTCTCAAATTTAGAAAACCACCTTATGCTTGTTTAAGGGTAAAGGCGAGTTGGGGTGCTGCATAAAACCAGAGATTGAAATGAGCACAGATAAAGTTCCTTAAGCCAAATATGGAATAGACAAGAGCTACTCCTTGCTCAACGAAATGGACTCAACACCGCATATTAAACGCCTAAGAATGTACCTGACTCTTAAGTATCTTAAAACCTATGGATTGCTATGTCTCCGAAAGAGAATCAAGCATGTGTACAGGGACGTAAACGCAGCAGTGATAGGATTGGAGAGGTTCGGTGAGCATATGAAGACCCTTTGAAGTCATATTGCATGGTACCCATTCCACGGGTTTCAACTACCCAGGTTTAAGGTATTCTTCCTTCAGCTAAAACATGCATGTGGAACCTAGAGTATGATCAACCATGTGATCGGGAGACGTGTTCAAATATGTCTCAGTTTTCGTACCCTGGTACTCGGGTGCAACATTCCAGACGCTTTACTAACACTCTCCCGACTTGGAGAGTCAGTCCCTTTAACCTCCTGTTTGGCCCAGTTTGCAATTTCTGTGGAAGATGAACAGGAATAGCGAGAACCAATGAGAGACTAGCTGGAGGTGTCTGGACGGGCAAATTTAACTCTCATTTCCCACCAGGAAGAGGAAATAACCAAAGGTTCAGCGTGCCGTGCCGGAACCAGATTAGGGCCTGAAGCCATCCTGCGGTGTTGCGGCCAGCTCACAAGAAAACGAGTTGAAGAAAGGAGCTCAGGGGCACTGTAATTCACAAACCTGCAGAGTTATAAATGACAACTATCGTCCAAAAATATACTGAAGTAAGGCTGCCAAGAGGACTTGAAAGCGGGGCAGAATTGCAGGAAACCGATTTCAGGAGGTAGACTGGAATTGCATTGAAAGCATAGGAAAAGAGGCAGAACGTCCACAATGATGCACTTGGCCAAAAAGGGCGTATGCGTTTTTTCCTGAATATATTCAGGAAAAAACGCATACGCCCTTTTTGGCCAACCAAGCAAGCTTGCAAAGGAAATCTGCACTACAATGAAGTCTCACTTCCCCCCGGTCAAAAGGGCCATCTGAAAAAAGTGTAAAATCCAGAA
The DNA here is from genome assembly GCF_963455315.2 of Globicephala melas. NCBI lineage: Eukaryota > Metazoa > Chordata > Mammalia > Artiodactyla > Delphinidae > Globicephala > Globicephala melas. The sequence continues at coordinate 23,981 of NW_027207577.1, read as the reverse complement.
AGGCAGGACAGGCCATGGAGAACTGGGAGCCTTGTTATGCTGATGGGCGGGATGTAAATTGCCAACAGACACTCGGGAGAAGTGTATGGTGTTTCCTGAAACATCTAAAAAACAAAGCAACAGAGCCTAGGGCACTTCCACTTATGGTCCTATAGCTTAGGGAAATTAAAATCAAAAAGATACAGCCACCCCAATGTTTGGGACGCCTCTGTTTACAAGAACCTCGTTTACCGTACAAGTTCAATATCACAGAAAGTGAAAAATGGATAAAGAACTTGTGGTACTTACGTACAATGCAGTATCACTCAGCAGTGAAATCTATGTCATCAGGCCCGTAGCAGCACAATGAGTGGATTCAGGTACGATGATTCTAACTGAAATAAGTCACACAGAAAAAGAAACATCATAAGATATCAGTAATACACGGAATGTAAACTTGGCTACACAGGAACTGAATTACAGAACAGAACAGGGTCTCAAATTTAGAAAACCAACTTATGCTTGTTTAAGGGGAAAGGTGAGTTGGGGTGCTGCATAAAACCAGAGATTGAAATGAGCACAGATAAAGTTCCTTAAGCCAAATATGGAATAGACAAGAGCTACTCCTTGCTCAACGAAATGGACTCAACACCGCATATTAAACGCCTAAGAATGTACCTGACTCTTAAGTATCTTAAAACCTATGGATTGCTATGTCTCCGAAAGAGAATCAAGCATGTGTACAGGGACGTAAACGCAGCAGTGATAGGATTGGAGAGGTTCGGTGAGCAAATGAAGACCCTTTGAAGTCATATTGCATGGTACCCATTCCACGGGTTTCAACTACCCAGGTTTAAGGTATTCTTCCTTCAGCTAAAACATGCATGTGGAACCTAGAGTATGATCAACCATGTGATCGGGAGACGTGTTCAAATATGTCTCAGTTTTCGTACCCTGGTACTCGGGTGCAACATTCCAGACGCTTTACTAACACTCTCCCGACTTGGAGAGTCAGTCCCTTTAACCTCCTGTTTGGCCCAGTTTGCAATTTCTGCGGAAGATGAACAGGAATAGCGAGAACCAATGAGAGACTAGCTGGAGGTGTCTGGACGGGCAAATTTAACTCTCATTTCCCACCAGGAAGAGGAAATAACCATAGGCTCAGCGTGCCGTGCCGGAACCAGATTAGGGCCTGAAGCCATCCTGCGGTGTTGCGGCCAGCTCACAAGAAAACGAGTTGAAGAAAGGAGCTCAGGGGCACTGTAATTCACAAACCTGCAGAGTTATAAATGACAACTATCGTCCAAAAATATACTGAAGTAAGGCTGCCAAGAGGACTTGAAAGCGGGGCAGAATTGCAGGAAACCGATTTCAGGAGGTAGACTGGAATTGCATTGAAAGCATAGGAAAAGAGGCAGAACGTCCACAATGATGCACTTGGCCAAAAAGGGCGTATGCGTTTTTTCCTGAATATATTCAGGAAAAAACGCATACGCCCTTTTTGGCCAACCAAGCAAGCTTGCAAAGGAAATCTGCACTACAATGAAGTCTCACTTCCCCCCGGTCAAAAGGGCCATCTGAAAAAAGTGTAAAATCCAGAAAGGCAGGACAGGCCATGGAGAACTGGGAGCCTTGTTATGCTGATGGGCGGGATGTAAATTGCCAACAGACACTCGGGAGAAGTGTATGGTGTTTCCTGAAACATCTAAAAAACAAAGCAACAGAGCCTAGGGCACTTCCACTTATGGTCCTATAGCTTAGGGAAATTAAAATCAAAAAGATACAGCCACCCCAATGTTTGGGACGCCTCTGTTTACAAGAACCTCGTTTACCGTACAAGTTCAATATCACAGAAAGTGAAAAATGGATAAAGAACTTGTGGTACTTACGTACAATGCAGTATCACTCAGCAGTGAAATCTATGTCATCAGGCCCGTAGCAGCACAATGAGTGGATTCAGGTACGATGATTCTAACTGAAATAAGTCACACAGAAAAAGAAACATCATAAGATATCAGTAATACACGGAATGTAAACTTGGCTACACAGGAACTGAATTACAGAACAGAACAGGGTCTCAAATTTAGAAAACCACCTTATGCTTGTTTAAGGGTAAAGGTGAGTTGGGGTGCTGCATAAAACCAGAGATTGAAATGAGCACAGATAAAGTTCCTTAAGCCAAATATGGAATAGACAAGAGCTACTCCTTGCTCAACGAAATGGACTCAACACCGCATATTAAACGCCTAAGAATGTACCTGACTCTTAAGTATCTTAAAACCTATGGATTGCTATGTCTCCGAAAGAGAATCAAGCATGTGTACAGGGACGTAAACGCAGCAGTGATAGGATTGGAGAGGTTCGGTGAGCAAATGAAGACCCTTTGAAGTCATATTGCATGGTACCCATTCCACGGGTTTCAACTACCCAGGTTTAAGGTATTCTTCCTTCAGCTAAAACATGCATGTGGAACCTAGAGTATGATCAACCATGTGATCGGGAGACGTGTTCAAATATGTCTCAGTTTTCGTACCCTGGTACTCGGGTGCAACATTCCAGACGCTTTACTAACACTCTCCCGACTTGGAGAGTCAGTCCCTTTAACCTCCTGTTTGGCCCAGTTTGCAATTTCTGTGGAAGATGAACAGGAATAGCGAGAACCAATGAGAGACTAGCTGGACGTGTCTGGACGGGCAAATTTAACTCTCATTTCCCACCAGGAAGAGGAAATAACCAAAGGTTCAGCGTGCCGTGCCGGAACCAGATTAGGGCCTGAAGCCATCCTGCGGTGTTGCGGCCAGCTCACAAGAAAACGAGTTGAAGAAAGGAGCTCAGGGGCACTGTAATTCACAAACCTGCAGAGTTATAAATGACAACTATCGTCCAAAAATATACTGAAGTAAGGCTGCCAAGAGGACTTGAAAGCGGGGCAGAATTGCAGGAAACCGATTTCAGGAGGTAGACTGGAATTGCATTGAAAGCATAGGAAAAGAGGCAGAACGTCCACAATGATGCACTTGGCCAAAAAGGGCGTATGCGTTTTTTCCTGAATATATTCAGGAAAAAACGCATACGCCCTTTTTGGCCAACCAAGCAAGCTTGCAAAGGAAATCTGCACTACAATGAAGTCTCACTTCCCCCCGGTCAAAAGGGCCATCTGAAAAAAGTGTAAAATCCAGAAAGGCAGGACAGGCCATGGAGAACTGGGAGCCTTGTTATGCTGATGGGCGGGATGTAAATTGCCAACAGACACTCGGGAGAAGTGTATGGTGTTTCCTGAAACATCTAAAAAACAAAGCAACAGAGCCTAGGGCACTTCCACTTATGGTCCTATAGCTTAGGGAAATTAAAATCAAAAAGATACAGCCACCCCAATGTTTGGGACGCCTCTGTTTACAAGAACCTCGTTTACCGTACAAGTTCAATATCACAGAAAGTGAAAAATGGATAAAGAACTTGTGGTACTTACGTACAATGCAGTATCACTCAGCAGTGAAATCTATGTCATCAGGCCCGTAGCAGCACAATGAGTGGATTCAGGTACGATGATTCTAACTGAAATAAGTCACACAGAAAAAGAAACATCATAAGATATCAGTAATACACGGAATGTAAACTTGGCTACACAGGAACTGAATTACAGAACAGAACAGGGTCTCAAATTTAGAAAACCAACTTATGCTTGTTTAAGGGGAAAGGTGAGTTGGGGTGCTGCATAAAACCAGAGATTGAAATGAGCACAGATAAAGTTCCTTAAGCCAAATATGGAATAGACAAGAGCTACTCCTTGCTCAACGAAATGGACTCAACACCGCATATTAAACGCCTAAGAATGTACCTGACTCTTAAGTATCTTAAAACCTATGGATTGCTATGTCTCCGAAAGAGAATCAAGCATGTGTACAGGGACGTAAACGCAGCAGTGATAGGATTGGAGAGGTTCGGTGAGCAAATGAAGACCCTTTGAAGTCATATTGCATGGTACCCATTCCACGGGTTTCAACTACCCAGGTTTAAGGTATTCTTCCTTCAGCTAAAACATGCATGTGGAACCTAGAGTATGATCAACCATGTGATCGGGAGACGTGTTCAAATATGTCTCAGTTTTCGTACCCTGGTACTCGGGTGCAACATTCCAGACGCTTTACTAACACTCTCCCGACTTGGAGAGTCAGTCCCTTTAACCTCCTGTTTGGCCCAGTTTGCAATTTCTGCGGAAGATGAACAGGAATAGCGAGAACCAATGAGAGACTAGCTGGAGGTGTCTGGACGGGCAAATTTAACTCTCATTTCCCACCAGGAAGAGGAAATAACCATAGGCTCAGCGTGCCGTGCCGGAACCAGATTAGGGCCTGAAGCCATCCTGCGGTGTTGCGGCCAGCTCACAAGAAAACGAGTTGAAGAAAGGAGCTCAGGGGCACTGTAATTCACAAACCTGCAGAGTTATAAATGACAACTATCGTCCAAAAATATACTGAAGTAAGGCTGCCAAGAGGACTTGAAAGCGGGGCAGAATTGCAGGAAACCGATTTCAGGAGGTAGACTGGAATTGCATCGAAAGCATAGGAAAAGAGGCAGAACGTCCACAATGATGCACTTGGCCAAAAAGGGCGTATGCGTTTTTTCCTGAATATAGTCAGGAAAAAACGCATACGCCCTTTTTGGCCAACCAAGCAAGCTTGCAAAGGAAATCTGCACTACAATGAAGTCTCACTTCCCCCCGGTCAAAAGGGCCATCTGAAAAAAGTGTAAAATCCAGAAAGGCAGGACAGGCCATGGAGAACTGGGAGCCTTGTTATGCTGATGGGCGGGATGTAAATTGCCAACAGACACTCGGGAGAAGTGTATGGTGTTTCCTGAAACATCTAAAAAACAAAGCAACAGAGCCTAGGGCACTTCCACTTATGGTCCTATAGCTTAGGGAAATTAAAATCAAAAAGATACAGCCACCCCAATGTTTGGGACGCCTCTGTTTACAAGAACCTCGTTTACCGTACAAGTTCAATATCACAGAAAGTGAAAAATGGATAAAGAACTTGTGGTACTTACGTACAATGCAGTATCACTCAGCAGTGAAATCTATGTCATCAGGCCCGTAGCAGCACAATGAGTGGATTCAGGTACGATGATTCTAACTGAAATAAGTCACACAGAAAAAGAAACATCATAAGATATCAGTAATACACGGAATGTAAACTTGGCTACACAGGAACTGAATTACAGAACAGAACAGGGTCTCAAATTTAGAAAACCAACTTATGCTTGTTTAAGGGGAAAGGTGAGTTGGGGTGCTGCATAAAACCAGAGATTGAAATGAGCACAGATAAAGTTCCTTAAGCCAAATATGGAATAGACAAGAGCTACTCCTTGCTCAACGAAATGGACTCAACACCGCATATTAAACGCCTAAGAGTGTACCTGACTCTTAAGTATCTTAAAACCTATGGATTGCTATGTCTCCGAAAGAGAATCAAGCATGTGTACAGGGACGTAAACGAAGCAGTGATAGGATTGGAGAGGTTCGGTGAGCAAATGAAGACCCTTTGAAGTCATATTGCATGGTATCCATTCCACGGGTTTCAACTACCCAGGTTTAAGGTATTCTTCCTTCAGCTAAAACATGCATGTGGAACCTAGAGTATGATCAACCATGTGATCGGGAGACGTGTTCAAATATGTCTCAGTTTTCGTACCCTGGTACTCGGGTGCAACATTCCAGACGCTTTACTAACACTCTCCCGACTTGGAGAGTCAGTCCCTTTAACCTCCTGTTTGGCCCAGTTTGCAATTTCTGCGGAAGATGAACAGGAATAGCGAGAACCAATGAGAGACTAGCTGGAGGTGTCTGGACGGGCAAATTTAACTCTCATTTCCCACCAGGAGGAGGAAATAACCAAAGGCTCAGCGTGCCGTGCCGGAACCAGATTAGGGCCTGAAGCCATCCTGCGGTGTTGCGGCCAGCTCACAAGAAAGCGAGTTGAAGAAAGGAGCTCAGGGGCACTGTAATTCACAAACCTGCAGAGTTATAAATGACAACTATCGTCCAAAAATATACTGAAGTAAGGCTGCCAAGAGGACTTGAAAGCGGGGCAGAATTGCAGGAAACCGATTTCAGGAGGTAGACTGGAATTGCATCGAAAGCATAGGAAAAGAGGCAGAACGTCCACAATGATGCACTTGGCCAAAAAGGGCGTATGCGTTTTTTCCTGAATATAGTCAGGAAAAAACGCATACGCCCTTTTTGGCCAACCAAGCAAGCTTGCAAAGGAAATCTGCACTACAATGAAGTCTCACTTCCCCCCGGTCAAAAGGGCCATCTGAAAAAAGTGTAAAATCCAGAAAGGCAGGACAGGCCATGGAGAACTGGGAGCCTTGTTATGCTGATGGGCGGGATGTAAATTGCCAACAGACACTCGGGAGAAGTGTATGGTGTTTCCTGAAACATCTAAAAAACAAAGCAACAGAGCCTAGGGCACTTCCACTTATGGTCCTATAGCTTAGGGAAATTAAAATCAAAAAGATACAGCCACCCCAATGTTTGGGACGCCTCTGTTTACAAGAACCTCGTTTACCGTACAAGTTCAATATCACAGAAAGTGAAAAATGGATAAAGAACTTGTGGTACTTACGTACAATGCAGTATCACTCAGCAGTGAAATCTATGTCATCAGGCCCGTAGCAGCACAATGAGTGGATTCAGGTACGATGATTCTAACTGAAATAAGTCACACAGAAAAAGAAACATCATAAGATATCAGTAATACACGGAATGTAAACTTGGCTACACAGGAACTGAATTACAGAACAGAACAGGGTCTCAAATTTAGAAAACCAACTTATGCTTGTTTAAGGGGAAAGGTGAGTTGGGGTGCTGCATAAAACCAGAGATTGAAATGAGCACAGATAAAGTTCCTTAAGCCAAATATGGAATAGACAAGAGCTACTCCTTGCTCAACGAAATGGACTCAACACCGCATATTAAACGCCTAAGAGTGTACCTGACTCTTAAGTATCTTAAAACCTATGGATTGCTATGTCTCCGAAAGAGAATCAAGCATGTGTACAGGGACGTAAACGCAGCAGTGATAGGATTGGAGAGGTTCGGTGAGCAAATGAAGACCCTTTGAAGTCATATTGCATGGTACCCATTCCACGGGTTTCAACTACCCAGGTTTAAGGTATTCTTCCTTCAGCTAAAACATGCATGTGGAACCTAGAGTATGATCAACCATGTGATCGGGAGACGTGTTCAAATATGTCTCAGTTTTCGTACCCTGGTACTCGGGTGCAACATTCCAGACGCTTTACTAACACTCTCCCGACTTGGAGAGTCAGTCCCTTTAACCTCCTGTTTGGCCCAGTTTGCAATTTCTGCGGAAGATGAACAGGAATAGCGAGAACCAATGAGAGACTAGCTGGAGGTGTCTGGACGGGCAAATTTAACTCTCATTTCCCACCAGGAAGAGGAAATAACCAAAGGCTCAGCGTGCCATGCCGGAACCAGATTAGGGCCTGAAGCCATCCTGCGGTGTTGCGGCCAGCTCACAAGAAAACGAGTTGAAGAAAGGAGCTCAGGGGCACTGTAATTCACAAACCTGCAGAGTTATAAATGACAACTATCGTCCAAAAATATACTGAAGTAAGGCTGCCAAGAGGACTTGAAAGCGGGGCAGAATTGCAGGAAACCGATTTCAGGAGGTAGACTGGAATTGCATCGAAAGCATAGGAAAAGAGGCAGAACGTCCACAATGATGCACTTGGCCAAAAAGGGCGTATGCGTTTTTTCCTGAATATATTCAGGAAAAAACGCATACGCCCTTTTTGGCCAACCAAGCAAGCTTGCAAAGGAAATCTGCACTACAATGAAGTCTCACTTCCCCCCGGTCAAAAGGGCCATCTGAAAAAAGTGTAAAATCCAGAAAGGCAGGACAGGCCATGGAGAACTGGGAGCCTTGTTATGCTGATGGGCGGGATGTAAATTGCCAACAGACACTCGGGAGAAGTGTATGGTGTTTCCTGAAACATCTAAAAAACAAAGCAACAGAGCCTAGGGCACTTCCACTTATGGTCCTATAGCTTAGGGAAATTAAAATCAAAAAGATACAGCCACCCCAATGTTTGGGACGCCTCTGTTTACAAGAACCTCGTTTACCGTACAAGTTCAATATCACAGAAAGTGAAAAATGGATAAAGAACTTGTGGTACTTACGTACAATGCAGTATCACTCAGCAGTGAAATCTATGTCATCAGGCCCGTAGCAGCACAATGAGTGGATTCAGGTACGATGATTCTAACTGAAATAAGTCACACAGAAAAAGAAACATCATAAGATATCAGTAATACACGGAATGTAAACTTGGCTACACAGGAACTGAATTACAGAACAGAACAGGGTCTCAAATTTAGAAAACCAACTTATGCTTGTTTAAGGGGAAAGGTGAGTTGGGGTGCTGCATAAAACCAGAGATTGAAATGAGCACAGATAAAGTTCCTTAAGCCAAATATGGAATAGACAAGAGCTACTCCTTGCTCAACGAAATGGACTCAACACCGCATATTAAACGCCTAAGAATGTACCTGACTCTTAAGTATCTTAAAACCTATGGATTGCTATGTCTCCGAAAGAGAATCAAGCATGTGTACAGGGACATAAACGCAGCAGTGATAGGATTGGAGAGGTTCGGTGAGCAAATGAAGACCCTTTGAAGTCATATTGCATGGTACCCATTCCACGGGTTTCAACTACCCAGGTTTAAGGTATTCTTCCTTCAGCTAAAACATGCATGTGGAACCTAGAGTATGATCAACCATGTGATCGGGAGACGTGTTCAAATATGTCTCAGTTTTCGTACCCTGGTACTCGGGTGCAACATTCCAGACGCTTTACTAACACTCTCCCGACTTGGAGAGTCAGTCCCTTTAACCTCCTGTTTGGCCCAGTTTGCAATTTCTGCGGAAGATGAACAGGAATAGCGAGAACCAATGAGAGACTAGCTGGAGGTGTCTGGACGGGCAAATTTAACTCTCATTTCCCACCAGGAAGAGGAAATAACCAAAGGCTCAGCGTGCCGTGCCGGAACCAGATTAGGGCCTGAAGCCATCCTGCGGTGTTGCGGCCAGCTCACAAGAAAACGAGTTGAAGAAAGGAGCTCAGGGGCACTGTAATTCACAAACCTGCAGAGTTATAAATGACAACTATCGTCCAAAAATATACTGAAGTAAGGCTGCCAAGAGGACTTGAAAGCGGGGCAGAATTGCAGGAAACCGATTTCAGGAGGTAGACTGGAATTGCATTGAAAGCATAGGAAAAGAGGCAGAACGTCCACAATGATGCACTTGGCCAAAAAGGGCGTATGCGTTTTTTCCTGAATATATTCAGGAAAAAACGCATACGCCCTTTTTGGCCAACCAAGCAAGCTTGCAAAGGAAATCTGCACTACAATGAAGTCTCACTTCCCCCCGGTCAAAAGGGCCATCTGAAAAAAGTGTAAAATCCAGAAAGGCAGGACAGGCCATGGAGAACTGGGAGCCTTGTTATGCTGATGGGCGGGATGTAAATTGCCAACAGACACTTGGGAGAAGTGTATGGTGTTTCCTGAAACGTCTAAAAAACAAAGCAACAGAGCCTAGGGCACTTCCACTTATGGTCCTATAGCTTAGGGAAATTAAAATCAAAAAGATACAGCCACCCCAATGTTTGGGACGCCTCTGTTTACAAGAACCTCGTTTACCATACAAGTTCAATATCACAGAAAGTGAAAAATGGATAAAGAACTTGTGGTACTTACGTACAATGCAGTATCACTCAGCAGTGAAATCTATGTCATCAGGCCCGTAGCAGCACAATGAGTGGATTCAGGTACGATGATTCTAACTGAAATAAGTCACACAGAAAAAGAAACATCATAAGATATCAGTAATACACGGAATGTAAACTTGGCTACACAGGAACTGAATTACAGAACAGAACAGGGTCTCAAATTTAGAAAACCAACTTATGCTTGTTTAAGGGGAAAGGTGAGTTGGGGTGCTGCATAAAACCAGAGATTGAAATGAGCACAGATAAAGTTCCTTAAGCCAAATATGGAATAGACAAGAGCTACTCCTTGCTCAACGAAATGGACTCAACACCGCATATTAAACGCCTAAGAGTGTACCTGACTCTTAAGTATCTTAAAACCTATGGATTGCTATGTCTCCGAAAGAGAATCAAGCATGTGTACAGGGACGTAAACGCAGCAGTGATAGGATTGGAGAGGTTCGGTGAGCAAATGAAGACCCTTTGAAGTCATATTGCATGGTACCCATTCCACGGGTTTCAACTACCCAGGTTTAAGGTATTCTTCCTTCAGCTAAAACATGCATGTGGAACCTAGAGTATGATCAACCATGTGATCGGGAGACGTGTTCAAATATGTCTCAGTTTTCGTACCCTGGTACTCGGGTGCAACATTCCAGACGCTTTACTAACACTCTCCCGACTTGGAGAGTCAGTCCCTTTAACCTCCTGTTTGGCCCAGTTTGCAATTTCTGCGGAAGATGAACAGGAATAGCGAGAACCAATGAGAGACTAGCTGGAGGTGTCTGGACGGGCAAATTTAACTCTCATTTCCCACCAGGAAGAGGAAATAACCAAAGGCTCAGCGTGCCGTGCCGGAACCAGATTAGGGCCTGAAGCCATCCTGCGGTGTTGCGGCCAGCTCACAAGAAAACGAGTTGAAGAAAGGAGCTCAGGGGCACTGTAATTCACAAACCTGCAGAGTTATAAATGACAACTATCGTCCAAAAATATACTGAAGTAAGGCTGCCAAGAGGACTTGAAAGCGGGGCAGAATTGCAGGAAACCGATTTCAGGAGGTAGACTGGAATTGCATCGAAAGCATAGGAAAAGAGGCAGAACGTCCACAATGATGCACTTGGCCAAAAAGGGCGTATGCGTTTTTTCCTGAATATATTCAGGAAAAAACGCATACGCCCTTTTTGGCCAACCAAGCAAGCTTGCAAAGGAAATCTGCACTACAATGAAGTCTCACTTCCCCCCGGTCAAAAGGGCCATCTGAAAAAAGTGTAAAATCCAGAAAGGCAGGACAGGCCATGGAGAACTGGGAGCCTTGTTATGCTGATGGGCGGGATGTAAATTGCCAACAGACACTCGGGAGAAGTGTATGGTGTTTCCTGAAACATCTAAAAAACAAAGCAACAGAGCCTAGGGCACTTCCACTTATGGTCCTATAGCTTAGGGAAATTAAAATCAAAAAGATACAGCCACCCCAATGTTTGGGACGCCTCTGTTTACAAGAACCTCGTTTACCGTACAAGTTCAATATCACAGAAAGTGAAAAATGGATAAAGAACTTGTGGTACTTACGTACAATGCAGTATCACTCAGAAGTGAAATCTATGTCATCAGGCCCGTAGCAGCACAATGAGTGGATTCAGGTACGATGATTCTAACTGAAATAAGTCACACAGAAAAAGAAACATCATAAGATATCAGTAATACACGGAATGTAAACTTGGCTACACAGGAACTGAATTACAGAACAGAACAGGGTCTCAAATTTAGAAAACCAACTTATGCTTGTTTAAGGGGAAAGGTGAGTTGGGGTGCTGCATAAAACCAGAGATTGAAATGAGCACAGATAAAGTTCCTTAAGCCAAATATGGAATAGACAAGAGCTACTCCTTGCTCAACGAAATGGACTCAACACCGCATATTAAACGCCTAAGAATGTACCTGACTCTTAAGTATCTTAAAACCTATGGATTGCTATGTCTCCGAAAGAGAATCAAGCATGTGTACAGGGACGTAAACGCAGCAGTGATAGGATTGGAGAGGTTCGGTGAGCAAATGAAGACCCTTTGAAGTCATATTGCATGGTACCCATTCCACGGGTTTCAACTACCCAGGTTTAAGGTATTCTTCCTTCAGCTAAAACATGCATGTGGAACCTAGAGTATGATCAACCATGTGATCGGGAGACGTGTTCAAATATGTCTCAGTTTTCGTACCCTGGTACTCGGGTGCAACATTCCAGACGCTTTACTAACACTCTCCCGACTTGGAGAGTCAGTCCCTTTAACCTCCTGTTTGGCCCAGTTTGCAATTTCTGCGGAAGATGAACAGGAATAGCGAGAACCAATGAGAGACTAGCTGGAGGTGTCTGGACGGGCAAATTTAACTCTCATTTCCCACCAGGAAGAGGAAATAACCAAAGGCTCAGCGTGCCGTGCTGGAACCAGATTAGGGTCTGAAGCCATCCTGCGGTGTTGCGGCCAGCTCACAAGAAAACGAGTTGAAGAAAGGAGCTCAGGGGCACTGTAATTCACAAACCTGCAGAGTTATAAATGACAACTATCGTCCAAAAATATACTGAAGTAAGGCTGCCAAGAGGACTTGAAAGCGGGGCAGAATTGCAGGAAACCGATTTCAGGAGGTAGACTGGAATTGCATCGAAAGCATAGGAAAAGAGGCAGAACGTCCACAATGATGCACTTGGCCAAAAAGGGCGTATGCGTTTTTTCCTGAATATATTCAGGAAAAAACGCATACGCCCTTTTTGGCCAACCAAGCAAGCTTGCAAAGGAAATCTGCACTACAATGAAGTCTCACTTCCCCCCGGTCAAAAGGGCCATCTGAAAAAAGTGTAAAATCCAGAAAGGCAGGACAGGCCATGGAGAACTGGGAGCCTTGTTATGCTGATGGGCGGGATGTAAATTGCCAACAGACACTCGGGAGAAGTGTATGGTGTTTCCTGAAACATCTAAAAAACAAAGCAACAGAGCCTAGGGCACTTCCACTTATGGTCCTATAGCTTAGGGAAATTAAAATCAAAAAGATACAGCCACCCCAATGTTTGGGACGCCTCTGTTTACAAGAACCTCGTTTACCGTACAAGTTCAATATCACAGAAAGTGAAAAATGGATAAAGAACTTGTGGTACTTACGTACAATGCAGTATCACTCAGCAGTGAAATCTATGTCATCAGGCCCGTAGCAGCACAATGAGTGGATTCAGGTACGATGATTCTAACTGAAATAAGTCACACAGAAAAAGAAACATCATAAGATATCAGTAATACACGGAATGTAAACTTGGCTACACAGGAACTGAATTACAGAACAGAACAGGGTCTCAAATTTAGAAAACCACCTTATGCTTGTTTAAGGGTAAAGGTGAGTTGGGGTGCTGCATAAAACCAGAGATTGAAATGAGCACAGATAAAGTTCCTTAAGCCAAATATGGAATAGACAAGAGCTACTCCTTGCTCAACGAAATGGACTCAACACCGCATATTAAACGCCTAAAAATGTACCTGACTCTTAAGTATCTTAAAACCTATGGATTGCTATGTCTCCGAAAGAGAATCAAGCATGTGTACAGGGACGTAAACGCAGCAGTGATAGGATTGGAGAGGTTCGGTGAGCAAATGAAGACCCTTTGAAGTCATATTGCATGGTACCCATTCCACGGGTTTCAACTACCCAGGTTTAAGGTATTCTTCCTTCAGCTAAAACATGCATGTGGAACCTAGAGTATGATCAACCATGTGATCGGGAGACGTGTTCAAATATGTCTCAGTTTTCGAACCCTGGTACTCGGGTGCCACATTCCAGACGCTTTACTAACACTCTCCCGACTTGGAGAGTCAGTCCCTTTAACCTCCTGTTTGGCCCAGTTTGCAATTTCTGCGGAAGATGAACAGGAATAGCGAGAACCAATGAGAGACTAGCTGGAGGTGTCTGGACGGGCAAATTTAACTCTCATTTCCCACCAGGAAGAGGAAATAACCAAAGGCTCAGCGTGCCGTGCCGGAACCAGATTAGGGCCTGAAGCCATCCTGCGGTGTTGCGGCCAGCTCACAAGAAAACGAGTTGAAGAAAGGAGCTCAGGGGCACTGTAATTCACAAACCTGCAGAGTTATAAATGACAACTATCGTCCAAAAATATACTGAAGTAAGGCTGCCAAGAGGACTTGAAAGCGGGGCAGAATTGCAGGAAACCGATTTCAGGAGGTAGACTGGAATTGCATTGAAAGCATAGGAAAAGAGGCAGAACGTCCACAATGATGCACTTGGCCAAAAAGGGCGTATGCGTTTTTTCCTGAATATATTCAGGAAAAAACGCATACGCCCTTTTTGGCCAACCAAGCAAGCTTGCAAAGGAAATCTGCACTACAATGAAGTCTCACTTCCCCCCGGTCAAAAGGGCCATCTGAAAAAAGTGTAAAATCCAGAAAGGCAGGACAGGCCATGGAGAACTGGGAGCCTTGTTATGCTGATGGGCGGGATGTAAATTGCCAACAGACACTCGGGAGAAGTGTATGGTGTTTCCTGAAACATCTAAAAAACAAAGCAACAGAGCCTAGGGCACTTCCACTTATGGTCCTATAGCTTAGGGAAATTAAAATCAAAAAGATACAGCCACCCCAATGTTTGGGACGCCTCTGTTTACAAGAACCTCGTTTACCGTACAAGTTCAACATCACAGAAAGTGAAAAATGGATAAAGAACTTGTGGTACTTACGTACAATGCAGTATCACTCAGCAGTGAAATCTATGTCATCAGGCCCGTAGCAGCACAATGAGTGGATTCAGGTACGATGATTCTAACTGAAATAAGTCACACAGAGAAAGAAACATCATAAGATATCAGTAATACACGGAATGTAAACTTGGCTACACAGGAACTGAATTACAGAACAGAACAGGGTCTCAAATTTAGAAAACCAACTTATGCTTGTTTAAGGGGAAAGGTGAGTTGGGGTGCTGCATAAAACCAGAGATTGAAATGAGCACAGATAAAGTTCCTTAAGCCAAATATGGAATAGACAAGAGCTACTCCTTGCTCAACGAAATGGACTCAACACCGCATATTAAACGCCTAAGAATGTACCTGACTCTTAAGTATCTTAAAACCTATGGATTGCTATGTCTCCGAAAGAGAATCAAGCATGTGTACAGGGACGTAAACGCAGCAGTGATAGGATTGGAGAGGTTCGGTGAGCAAATGAAGACCCTTTGAAGTCATATTGCATGGTACCCATTCCACGGGTTTCAACTACCCAGGTTTAAGGTATTCTTCCTTCAGCTAAAACATGCATGTGGAACCTAGAGTATGATCAACCATGTGATCGGGAGACGTGTTCAAATATGTCTCAGTTTTCGTACCCTGGTACTCGGGTGCCACATTCCAGACGCTTTACTAACACTCTCCCGACTTGGAGAGTCAGTCCCTTTAACCTCCTGTTTGGCCCAGTTTGCAATTTCTGCGGAAGATGAACAGGAATAGCGAGAACCAATGAGAGACTAGCTGGAGGTGTCTGGACGGGCAAATTTAACTCTCATTTCCCACCAGGAAGAGGAAATAACCAAAGGCTCAGCGTGCCGTGCTGGAACCAGATTAGGGCCTGAAGCCATCCTGCGGTGTTGCGGCCAGCTCACAAGAAAACGAGTTGAAGAAAGGAGCTCAGGGGCACTGTAATTCACAAACCTGCAGAGTTATAAATGACAACTATCGTCCAAAAATATACTGAAGTAAGGCTGCCAAGAGGACTTGAAAGCGGGGCAGAATTGCAGGAAACCGATTTCAGGAGGTAGACTGGAATTGCATCGAAAGCATAGGAAAAGAGGCAGAACGTCCACAATGATGCACTTGGCCAAAAAGGGCGTATGCGTTTTTTCCTGAATATATTCAGGAAAAAACGCATACGCCCTTTTTGGCCAACCAAGCAAGCTTGCAAAGGAAATCTGCACTACAATGAAGTCTCACTTCCCCCCGGTCAAAAGGGCCATCTGAAAAAAGTGTAAAATCCAGAAAGGCAGGACAGGCCATGGAGAACTGGGAGCCTTGTTATGCTGATGGGCGGGATGTAAATTGCCAACAGACACTCGGGAGAAGTGTATGGTGTTTCCTGAAACATCTAAAAAACAAAGCAACAGAGCCTAGGGCACTTCCACTTATGGTCCTATAGCTTAGGGAAATTAAAATCAAAAAGATACAGCCACCCCAATGTTTGGGACGCCTCTGTTTACAAGAACCTCGTTTACCGTACAAGTTCAATATCACAGAAAGTGAAAAATGGATAAAGAACTTGTGGTACTTACGTACAATGCAGTATCACTCAGCAGTGAAATCTATGTCATCAGGCCCGTAGCAGCACAATGAGTGGATTCAGGTACGATGATTCTAACTGAAATAGTCACACAGAAAAAGAAACATCATAAGATATCAGTAATACACGGAATGTAAACTTGGCTACACAGGAACTGAATTACAGAACAGAACAGGGTCTCAAATTTAGAAAACCAACTTATGCTTGTTTAAGGGGAAAGGTGAGTTGGGGTGCTGCATAAAACCACAGATTGAAATGAGCACAGATAAAGTTCCTTAAGCCAAATATGGAATAGACAAGAGCTACTCCTTGCTCAACGAAATGGACTCAACACCGCATATTAAACGCCTAAGAATGTACCTGACTCTTAAGTATCTTAAAACCTATGGATTGCTATGTCTCCAAAAGAGAATCAAGCATGTGTACAGGGACGTAAACGCAGCAGTGATAGGATTGGAGAGGTTCGGTGAGCAAATGAAGACCCTTTGAAGTCATATTGCATGGTACCCATTCCACGGGTTTCAACTACCCAGGTTTAAGGTATTCTTCCTTCAGCTAAAACATGCATGTGGAACCTAGAGTATGATCAACCATGTGATCGGGAGACGTGTTCAAATATGTCTCAGTTTTCGTACCCTGGTACTCGGGTGCAACATTCCAGACGCTTTACTAACACTCTCCCGACTTGGAGAGTCAGTCCCTTTAACCTCCTGTTTGGCCCAGTTTGCAATTTCTGCGGAAGATGAACAGGAATAGCGAGAACCAATGAGAGACTAGCTGGAGGTGTCTGGACGGGCAAATTTAACTCTCATTTCCCACCAGGAAGAGGAAATAACCAAAGGCTCAGCGTGCCGTGCCGGAACCAGATTAGGGCCTGAAGCCATCCTGCGGTGTTGCGGCCAGCTCACAAGAAAACGAGTTGAAGAAAGGAGCTCAGGGGCACTGTAATTCACAAACCTGCAGAGTTATAAATGACAACTATCGTCCAAAAATATACTGAAGTAAGGCTGCCAAGAGGACTTGAAAGCGGGGCAGAATTGCAGGAAACCGATTTCAGGAGGTAGACTGGAATTGCATCGAAAGCATAGGAAAAGAGGCAGAACGTCCACAATGATGCACTTGGCCAAAAAGGGCGTATGCGTTTTTTCCTGAATATATTCAGGAAAAAACGCATACGCCCTTTTTGGCCAACCAAGCAAGCTTGCAAAGGAAATCTGCACTACAATGAAGTCTCACTTCCCCCCGGTCAAAAGGGCCATCTGAAAAAAGTGTAAAATCCAGAAAGGCAGGACAGGCCATGGAGAACTGGGAGCCTTGTTATGCTGATGGGCGGGATGTAAATTGCCAACAGACACTCGGGAGAAGTGTATGGTGTTTCCTGAAACATCTAAAAAACAAAGCAACAGAGCCTAGGGCACTTCCACTTATGGTCCTATAGCTTAGGGAAATTAAAATCAAAAAGATACAGCCACCCCAATGTTTGGGACGCCTCTGTTTACAAGAACCTCGTTTACCGTACAAGTTCAATATCACAGAAAGTGAAAAATGGATAAAGAACTTGTGGTACTTACGTACAATGCAGTATCACTCAGCAGTGAAATCTATGTCATCAGGCCCGTAGCAGCACAATGAGTGGATTCAGGTACGATGATTCTAACTGAAATAAGTCACACAGAGAAAGAAACATCATAAGATATCAGTAATACACGGAATGTAAACTTGGCTACACAGGAACTGAATTACAGAACAGAACAGGGTCTCAAATTTAGAAAACCAACTTATGCTTGTTTAAGGGGAAAGGTGAGTTGGGGTGCTGCATAAAACCAGAGATTGAAATGAGCACAGATAAAGTTCCTTAAGCCAAATATGGAATAGACAAGAGCTACTCCTTGCTCAACGAAATGGACTCAACACCGCATATTAAACGCCTAAGAATGTACCTGACTCTTAAGTATCTTAAAACCTATGGATTGCTATGTCTCCGAAAGAGAATCAAGCATGTGTACAGGGACGTAAACGCAGCAGTGATAGGATTGGAGAGGTTCGGTGAGCAAATGAAGACCCTTTGAAGTCATATTGCATGGTACCCATTCCACGGGTTTCAACTACCCAGGTTTAAGGTATTCTTCCTTCAGCTAAAACATGCATGTGGAACCTAGAGTATGATCAACCATGTGATCGGGAGACGTGTTCAAATATGTCTCAGTTTTCGTACCCTGGTACTCGGGTGCCACATTCCAGACGCTTTACTAACACTCTCCCGACTTGGAGAGTCAGTCCCTTTAACCTCCTGTTTGGCCCAGTTTGCAATTTCTGCGGAAGATGAACAGGAATAGCGAGAACCAATGAGAGACTAGCTGGAGGTGTCTGGACGGGCAAATTTAACTCTCATTTCCCACCAGGAAGAGGAAATAACCAAAGGCTCAGCGTGCCGTGCCGGAACCAGATTAGGGCCTGAAGCCATCCTGCGGTGTTGCGGCCAGCTCACAAGAAAACGAGTTGAAGAAAGGAGCTCAGGGGCACTGTAATTCACAAACCTGCAGAGTTATAAATGACAACTATCGTCCAAAAATATACTGAAGTAAGGCTGCCAAGAGGACTTGAAAGCGGGGCAGAATTGCAGGAAACCGATTTCAGGAGGTAGACTGGAATTGCATCGAAAGCATAGGAAAAGAGGCAGAACGTCCACAATGATGCACTTGGCCAAAAAGGGCGTATGCGTTTTTTCCTGAATATATTCAGGAAAAAACGCATACGCCCTTTTTGGCCAACCAAGCAAGCTTGCAAAGGAAATCTGCACTACAATGAAGTCTCACTTCCCCCCGGTCAAAAGGGCCATCTGAAAAAAGTGTAAAATCCAGAAAGGCAGGACAGGCCATGGAGAACTGGGAGCCTTGTTATGCTGATGGGCGGGATGTAAATTGCCAACAGACACTCGGGAGAAGTGTATGGTGTTTCCTGAAACATCTAAAAAACAAAGCAACAGAGCCTAGGGCACTTCCACTTATGGTCCTATAGCTTAGGGAAATTAAAATCAAAAAGATACAGCCACCCCAATGTTTGGGACGCCTCTGTTTACAAGAACCTCGTTTACCGTACAAGTTCAATATCACAGAAAGTGAAAAATGGATAAAGAACTTGTGGTACTTACGTACAATGCAGTATCACTCAGCAGTGAAATCTATGTCATCAGGCCCGTAGCAGCACAATGAGTGGATTCAGGTACGATGATTCTAACTGAAATAAGTCACACAGAGAAAGAAACATCATAAGATATCAGTAATACACGGAATGTAAACTTGGCTACACAGGAACTGAATTACAGAACAGAACAGGGTCTCAAATTTAGAAAACCAACTTATGCTTGTTTAAGGGGAAAGGTGAGTTGGGGTGCTGCATAAAACCAGAGATTGAAATGAGCACAGATAAAGTTCCTTAAGCCAAATATGGAATAGACAAGAGCTACTCCTTGCTCAACGAAATGGACTCAACACCGCATATTAAACGCCTAAGAGTGTACCTGACTCTTAAGTATCTTAAAACCTATGGATTGCTATGTCTCCGAAAGAGAATCAAGCATGTGTACAGGGACGTAAACGCAGCAGTGATAGGATTGGAGAGGTTCGGTGAGCAAATGAAGACCCTTTGAAGTCATATTGCATGGTACCCATTCCACGGGTTTCAACTACCCAGGTTTAAGGTATTCTTCCTTCAGCTAAAACATGCATGTGGAACCTAGAGTATGATCAACCATGTGATCGGGAGACGTGTTCAAATATGTCTCAGTTTTCGTACCCTGGTACTCGGGTGCAACATTCCAGACGCTTTACTAACACTCTCCCGACTTGGAGAGTCAGTCCCTTTAACCTCCTGTTTGGCCCAGTTTGCAATTTCTGCGGAAGATGAACAGGAATAGCGAGAACCAATGAGAGACTAGCTGGAGGTGTCTGGACGGGCAAATTTAACTCTCATTTCCCACCAGGAAGAGGAAATAACCAAAGGCTCAGCGTGCCGTGCCGGAACCAGATTAGGGCCTGAAGCCATCCTGCGGTGTTGCGGCCAGCTCACAAGAAAGCGAGTTGAAGAAAGGAGCTCAGGGGCACTGTAATTCACAAACCTGCAGAGTTATAAATGACAACTATCGTCCAAAAATATACTGAAGTAAGGCTGCCAAGAGGACTTGAAAGCGGGGCAGAATTGCAGGAAACCGATTTCAGGAGGTAGACTGGAATTGCATCGAAAGCATAGGAAAAGAGGCAGAACGTCCACAATGATGCACTTGGCCAAAAAGGGCGTATGCGTTTTTTCCTGAATATATTCAGGAAAAAACGCATACGCCCTTTTTGGCCAACCAAGCAAGCTTGCAAAGGAAATCTGCACTACAATGAAGTCTCACTTCCCCCCGGTCAAAAGGGCCATCTGAAAAAAGTGTAAAATCCAGAAAGGCAGGACAGGCCATGGAGAACTGGGAGCCTTGTTATGCTGATGGGCGGGATGTAAATTGCCAACAGACACTCGGGAGAAGTGTATGGTGTTTCCTGAAACATCTAAAAAACAAAGCAACAGAGCCTAGGGCACTTCCACTTATGGTCCTATAGCTTAGGGAAATTAAAATCAAAAAGATACAGCCACCCCAATGTTTGGGACGCCTCTGTTTACAAGAACCTCGTTTACCGTACAAGTTCAATATCACAGAAAGTGAAAAATGGATAAAGAACTTGTGGTACTTACGTACAATGCAGTATCACTCAGCAGTGAAATCTATGTCATCAGGCCCGTAGCAGCACAATGAGTGGATTCAGGTACGATGATTCTAACTGAAATAAGTCACACAGAAAAAGAAACATCATAAGATATCAGTAATACACGGAATGTAAACTTGGCTACACAGGAACTGAATTACAGAACAGAACAGGGTCTCAAATTTAGAAAACCAACTTATGCTTGTTTAAGGGGAAAGGTGAGTTGGGGTGCTGCATAAAACCAGAGATTGAAATGAGCACAGATAAAGTTCCTTAAGCCAAATATGGAATAGACAAGAGCTACTCCTTGCTCAACGAAATGGACTCAACACCGCATATTAAACGCCTAAGAGTGTACCTGACTCTTAAGTATCTTAAAACCTATGGATTGCTATGTCTCCGAAAGAGAATCAAGCATGTGTACAGGGACGTAAACGCAGCAGTGATAGGATTGGAGAGGTTCGGTGAGCAAATGAAGACCCTTTGAAGTCATATTGCATGGTACCCATTCCACGGGTTTCAACTACCCAGGTTTAAGGTATTCTTCCTTCAGCTAAAACATGCATGTGGAACCTAGAGTATGATCAACCATGTGATCGGGAGACGTGTTCAAATATGTCTCAGTTTTCGTACCCTGGTACTCGGGTGCAACATTCCAGATGCTTTACTAACACTCTCCCGACTTGGAGAGTCAGTCCCTTTAACCTCCTGTTTGGCCCAGTTTGCAATTTCTGCGGAAGATGAACAGGAATAGCGAGAACCAATGAGAGACTAGCTGGAGGTGTCTGGACGGGCAAATTTAACTCTCATTTCCCACCAGGAAGAGGAAATAACCAAAGGCTCAGCGTGCCGTGCCGGAACCAGATTAGGGCCTGAAGCCATCCTGCGGTGTTGCGGCCAGCTCACAAGAAAGCGAGTTGAAGAAAGGAGCTCAGGGGCACTGTAATTCACAAACCTGCAGAGTTATAAATGACAACTATCGTCCAAAAATATACTGAAGTAAGGCTGCCAAGAGGACTTGAAAGCGGGGCAGAATTGCAGGAAACCGATTTCAGGAGGTAGACTGGAATTGCATCGAAAGCATAGGAAAAGAGGCAGAACGTCCACAATGATGCACTTGGCCAAAAAGGGCGTATGCGTTTTTTCCTGAATATATTCAGGAAAAAACGCATACGCCCTTTTTGGCCAACCAAGCAAGCTTGCAAAGGAAATCTGCACTACAATGAAGTCTCACTTCCCCCCGGTCAAAAGGGCCATCTGAAAAAAGTGTAAAATCCAGAAAGGCAGGACAGGCCATGGAGAACTGGGAGCCTTGTTATGCTGATGGGCGGGATGTAAATTGCCAACAGACACTCGGGAGAAGTGTATGGTGTTTCCTGAAACATCTAAAAAACAAAGCAACAGAGCCTAGGGCACTTCCACTTATGGTCCTATAGCTTAGGGAAATTAAAATCAAAAAGATACAGCCACCCCAATGTTTGGGACGCCTCTGTTTACAAGAACCTCGTTTACCGTACAAGTTCAATATCACAGAAAGTGAAAAATGGATAAAGAACTTGTGGTACTTACGTACAATGCAGTATCACTCAGCAGTGAAATCTATGTCATCAGGCCCGTAGCAGCACAATGAGTGGATTCAGGTACGATGATTCTAACTGAAATAAGTCACACAGAAAAAGAAACATCATAAGATATCAGTAATACACGGAATGTAAACTTGGCTACACAGGAACTGAATTACAGAACAGAACAGGGTCTCAAATTTAGAAAACCAACTTATGCTTGTTTAAGGGGAAAGGTGAGTTGGGGTGCTGCATAAAACCAGAGATTGAAATGAGCACAGATAAAGTTCCTTAAGCCAAATATGGAATAGACAAGAGCTACTCCTTGCTCAACGAAATGGACTCAACACCGCATATTAAACGCCTAAGAGTGTACCTGACTCTTAAGTATCTTAAAACCTATGGATTGCTATGTCTCCGAAAGAGAATCAAGCATGTGTACAGGGACGTAAACGCAGCAGTGATAGGATTGGAGAGGTTCGGTGAGCAAATGAAGACCCTTTGAAGTCATATTGCATGGTACCCATTCCACGGGTTTCAACTACCCAGGTTTAAGGTATTCTTCCTTCAGCTAAAACATGCATGTGGAACCTAGAGTATGATCAACCATGTGATCGGGAGACGTGTTCAAATATGTCTCAGTTTTCGTACCCTGGTACTCGGGTGCAACATTCCAGACGCTTTACTAACACTCTCCCGACTTGGAGAGTCAGTCCCTTTAACCTCCTGTTTGGCCCAGTTTGCAATTTCTGCGGAAGATGAACAGGAATAGCGAGAACCAATGAGAGACTAGCTGGAGGTGTCTGGACGGGCAAATTTAACTCTCATTTCCCACCAGGAAGAGGAAATAACCAAAGGCTCAGCGTGCCGTGCCGGAACCAGATTAGGGCCTGAAGCCATCCTGCGGTGTTGCGGCCAGCTCACAAGAAAGCGAGTTGAAGAAAGGAGCTCAGGGGCACTGTAATTCACAAACCTGCAGAGTTATAAATGACAACTATCGTCCAAAAATATACTGAAGTAAGGCTGCCAAGAGGACTTGAAAGCGGGGCAGAATTGCAGGAAACCGATTTCAGGAGGTAGACTGGAATTGCATCGAAAGCATAGGAAAAGAGGCAGAACGTCCACAATGATGCACTTGGCCAAAAAGGGCGTATGCGTTTTTTTCCTGAATATATTCAGGAAAAAACGCATACGCCCTTTTTGGCCAACCAAGCAAGCTTGCAAAGGAAATCTGCACTACAATGAAGTCTCACTTCCCCCCGGTCAAAAGGGCCATCTGAAAAAAGTGTAAAATCCAGAAAGGCAGGACAGGCCATGGAGAACTGGGAGCCTTGTTATGCTGATGGGCGGGATGTAAATTGCCAACAGACACTCGGGAGAAGTGTATGGTGTTTCCTGAAACATCTAAAAAACAAAGCAACAGAGCCTAGGGCACTTCCACTTATGGTCCTATAGCTTAGGGAAATTAAAATCAAAAAGATACAGCCACCCCAATGTTTGGGACGCCTCTGTTTACAAGAACCTCGTTTACCGTACAAGTTCAATATCACAGAAAGTGAAAAATGGATAAAGAACTTGTGG